>NW_028135613.1:0-224000 GCF_964662115.1 Mustela nivalis
AATGACAGGGTGGTGAAAGCCCGTACTCTGGAGACAAGTTGCTGGCACTAGCTGGGGGGACTTCAGGCAATGCTTTTCACCTCTCTGTGCCTCTGCCTCTCTATCTATAGACTGGAGTTCCTGGTACTTAGTTCATGGGTTATTATGAGGATTAAAGCAGGACACATGTTCAGTGCTTAGAATAACACCTAATACAGACTAAAGACAATATAGATGTTTGATCCTATGAAGTTTTTGAATTTTTTGTGTATTTTCACTTTATCCAATATTTGTACCTTAGGGTTCCTGACTATAACAACTCTGTCTTCTATGTTCTATTAGACTCAAGAACTAATACATTGAATAAAATGCGTAAGATTCTTTTTAGAGGAAAGTACTTATAGCAGACATCCTGGATATCTTAAGAATGTCTGACTTGTCCACAGTCTTCCTTTGAGGTATCATTTGCCTGGTATCTTCTAACTCCTTCCCCTGTAACCACACTTAGTTTGACACTGAACTTAAAGGCAGCCAGTGGATGATCAGGTGGAATGACAAGTGACTCCTGCCTAGCTGGGCTCACTCCACTTGACGGTGACTAACTGCTGATGTAGTCAGATCTTGGGGAGTTTACACTCAAAACAGCAACAACAAAAAAATCCTTTTTCAGTATCAGGAGCAAAGGCAGTAGACACAGGTAATAGCTCAATAACCACCATGGCAAGGTTCTCAAGCAGGGATCATAGGCACTGGACACACTGTCCTTTGCAAATGATCTTTTAGCCTCCAGAGGCAGGTCTGGAAATAGTCTCAATTCTTCCTGTGTTTCCTATAATAAACTGCTATTATCTGATGTATCTGGAGTATGTCTTTTCTTAAAACCTAACAAATGTACTACTGCTAAGAATATTTAAACAATAAATTAAAAATATCTGATCTCTAAGTCACTGGATTTATCTTCTCCCATCTATTTCCTCTTCAGGTAGTGGGGGAAAAAAGAGAGTAAGGCTGGATTTTAATCCATGCGCTATCACTTGACCAAACTGCTTAAACATTTAGAGCCAATGATTCCTAATCCTGAAATTGAGGAAAGAGCAATATATTGTTGCATAAGATTTTTGTGAGATTTATTTCATTTGGACACATTTGTTAAAGTTACTTTTATGCCTGGTATGGCAGTAGGTGCTAGGGATATAGCAGTTTCTGCCAGTGATGGGCTTACACTCATGGTACCAATGAGATATTGTCTGGAAAATGCTTAATTTGTTAGAGACTCTTAATGCACAGTAACTTCTGTTACTATGTCTACAGGAAAAGTATATTCTCCTCCTGTACAACTTCAAGAGCTGAGAGCAGATGCTTCTCCAAGTATGTTCCACTGTGAACATTAGAAACAATAAAACACTATTTTATTATGGATCTATTTAACCTTTTTTTATTGCTGTTCCTGGTGTTTTTGTTTTTTTTTTAAGATTTTATTTATTTATTTGACAGAGATCACAAGCAGGCAGAGAGGCAGGCAGAGAGAGAAGAGGAAACAGGCCCCCCGCTGAGCAGATTGCCCGATGTGGGGCTCGATCCCAGGACTCTGAGATCATGACCTGAGCTGAAGGCAGCGGCTTAACCCACTGAGCCACCCAGGCGCCCCGTGTTTTTGTTTCTTGACCTTTCCATTGGGTATTTGAACCTAATTGTTGATCAGTTATTTAATTTGAAACTATTTCCTCTCTTCTCAGGCTGGCATCTCTTTATCACACACATTAGATGGTATTTTCTACAACAGCTACTGACAAATAGGACACTTTATATAAAATAAAAATGGAAAATTTCAGAATAAGTTCTGTATAGACATTCTCTCTATTGGTACAAGCTACACAGCTTCGATACTTTTAAAGGCACAATTTACCCAGATGTAGAAAAGGATATCTAATGCTCTTCTTCAGAGGTATAAGACTAGATGACTGTTGGATGCTGCTGGCTGCTCCTCCAAATCTATTTTCCCCTTCTTAAGCTCTAGCAGAAGGGGTTTGCTCTGATACTCACTCTATACCTTCATTAGGAATGGGTCTTGATCAGCCAATCAGAACAATCAGTGCCCAGGAAATTTTGTTAGTGTGGAGATTAACATGTGTTGTGAATTGGCCAAATCAAATTAAAGGGAAGGATTATTATTTCATGGTGAGGGGGGCGGTCACTTTCCTGTTAAATGTAAACAAGGAAATGAATAACTGTATTTGCCAGTGGAAGCCTGTAATTAGGAAGGGAATGAGCTGTAGAGTGAAGCAGACTTTGTGGACTGTTGAGTGGGGAGAAAGAAAGAACCTGGGTCTTCGGTAATCTTGTTGAATCAAGCAATTAAGCTAGTCCTACCTCTGGGCCTCCTGTTATGTAATATAAAAATTTTACTGTATAGACCAGTTTGAGTCAGTTTGAGTCAGCTGTCCTACTTGTAACCAAAAGGACCCTGCATAATAACGGTCATTTTACTTAGTTATTTTTAAGGAATGAGATAACGAAACTGGTTCTTAAGCTCACCTTGTCCCCAGTGCACAACAAGGCAACAATTATATATATTGTAACTAACTGTTGAAATGTTGTGAGACTGGTGGAAGAGAACTTCTATAGCTAGTCATAGAGAAGACCACCTCAAAAAAAGGTTGAGACAGAGGAGCCAAACCCCCAGTGCAACCAACCACAAACAGAAGGGATATCACAAGCACAGAAAAGCGAATCAGACCCCACTCCACCCCCCATCCATCACACTGGGCACCCATAGCCTTGGGCACCCATACTTGGAAGACAAGTCCCCATAATGTTTGACTTTGAAAATAAGCAGTCCTTAAATCTGAGATAATTGAGGGGTGATAGAAGACCATGTCCCCACCCTTAAAAAACCAGTCCAAGACACACCACAGAAGCAGCAGTTTAAAAACCCCTGGGATATAAGTGAAGGAGATTTTTCTCTTTTTTTTTCTTTTTTTTTTTAAATTAATTTTAGGATATGTGTCAGAGAAATAGGGATCTACAGACTTCTCTAGAACAGAGGTGCAGGGGTGGATGGGCCTTTTTTTCTTGCTCTACCCTAGCCTAGATAATTGGATGTTTATAGAAGCCTGTTTTAGCACTTTCCTTCTACATTGCTAATACCCCCTGCTCCCTCACATTCCCTCTGGACCTACTCAACCCAACCTACCAGGTACTCCTTCCAAAGCAATTCCTGCTCAAACACAACTGGCAGGCAACCCTGGTTCAGACTGGCAATCCTTCAAAGTGATTCCTGCCCTGGAAATGGTGCAGGGAGGATATCCCCAGACACCAGGGCCCTCACATTTCCTGAAGTTGGATCTCTTAGCTGGCTACACAGTGAACAAGCTCTCTGCTTTAGTGTGCCCACAGCTGTCACAGTGGTTAATAGCAGCCAGGCTGTACCCATCAATGAGCCCATAAGCTTCAAAGCTCAGGTAACAACCTTACCCAGTGTACCAGCAGTGGACACACTTTTCACAGGGAAAGTGAGTCATTGCAGCCAGCTGGGCTGAGGTCCAGTCCCACCCACCAGCACACCCACAGTATCCATAGCTCAACCACAATAGGAAGTAACATGCAATCCATACACGAGACAACCCAGGAGTGTCCAGTTCTGGTGATGAGGGGGTATTGTGCTACAGGGCACCACAGGACATTTGCACAAGGCAACTAATTTCAAAACCAGGACACATAGCTGACCTAAAACATAGAAACAGAGTTAGCCAAAACAAAGAGACAAAGGAATCGGTGGTAAATGAAAGAATAGGCCTATATCACAGGAAAAAAACTAAATGAAATGGAGGTAAGAAATATGTCTGATACGGGCGCCTGGTGGCTCAGTGGATTAAGCCTCTGCCTTTGGCTCAGGTCATGATCTCAGGGTCCTGGGATCGAGCCCCACACCAGGCTCTGCTCAGCAGGGAGCCTGACCCCCCCCCCCCACTCTGCCTGCCTCTCTGCCTACCTGTGATCTCTCTGTGTCAAATGAATAAATAAAATCTTAAAAAAAAAACAGAAATTTATCTGATAAACAGTTCAAAGTAATGGTCATAATGATACTCACCAGACTTGAAGAGTGGATTAATATACTAAAAACCTCAACAAAGAGCTAGAAGATGTAAAAATAATGAGTCTGAGTTAAAAAATGGCTCAGTGGGTTAAGCCACTGGCTTCGGCTCAGGTCATGATCACAGGGTCCTGGGATCCAGTCCCGCATGGGGCTCTCTGCTCAGCAGGTAGCCTGCTTCCCTTCCTCTCTGCCTCCCTCTCTGCCTACTTGTGATCTCTCTCTGTCAAATAAATCAATAAAAAATCTTTTAAAAAATATAAACCTGAAATAAAAATATACTACAGGGAATCAATAGCAGATTAGAGGATGAAGAAGAATGGATCAGTGATTGGGAAAGATAGGGTAATGGAGAGCTCTCAACCTGAGTAGCAAAAAGAAAAAAGTAATAAAAAATTATAATAGGTTAAGGGACCACTAAGTTTACCTTACAGGGGTCTCAGAAGAAGACAAAAGGGGGCAGAAAATTATTTGAAGAAATAATTGCTGAAAAATTCACTTGCCTGGAGAGGGAAACAAGTATCTAGGCCCAGGAAGCATAGGGAGCCCCTAACAAGATAAACCAAAAAACATTCACACCAACACACATAATAATTAAAACCTCAAAAATTAAAGACAAAGAGAATTTTAAAAAGAACATGAGAAAAGCAAAGTTATGCACCAAGAAACCCCATAAGGCTATAAGTTGGTTTTTTAGAAGAAATCTTGTGGGCCAGAAGAAAGTGAAATGATATATTCAAAGTACTAAGAAGGACAAAATAGAACAAAGAATATTCTACCCAGAAAGGTTATCATTCAGCATAAAAGGAGATATAGAGTTTCCCCAAAAAGGTTTAAGAAGTTCATCCCCACTAAACCAGCCTTACAATAAATGTTGAAAGGAATTTACTAAGTGAGGAGAAAAGATAACTAGAAGTAAATAATAATAATAATAATAATAATCAAAGTAACACAAACAAGAGCAAGCATATAGTAAACATAGATCACTCACTTAAAAAGCCAGTATGAAGGTTAAAACACAAAAGTAGGAAATCAAATATATCTACAAAAGATACACAATAAGATGTAAATTATGACATTACAAACATAAAATATGATGGGGTTAGTAAAAATGTAGTGCTTTTAGAATGGATTCAAACTTAAGTAAACCAACTTAATATGGACTGCTATACGCTATAACAAATGGTGTTATATGTGAATCCCATGGTAACCGTGAATCAAAAATCTATAATAGAAACATTTTAAAAAGATGAAAGAAGCCAATTTAACACTAAAGAAAGTCATCAAAATACAGGGGAAGAAAGCAAGAAAGGAAGGAATAGAGAACTACAAAACACCCCGAAAACAATAAACAAAATAACAAGATGTACAGACCTATCAAAAATTACTTTAAATGTAGACATACACACACTGAAAGTGAAGGAATGAAAAAAGACATTTCATGAAAATGGAAACAAACAAAAAAAATTGAAGTAACAATAATTAGAACAGCAGATATGGAACTTAAAGTCTCTAACAAGAAAGAAAGAAAGAAAGAAAGAAAGAAAGAAAGAAAGAAAGAAAGAAAGAAAGCAAGCAGGCAGGCAGGCATTATATGATAAAGGAATCAATTCAACAAGATGATAGAACATTTGTAAATATATATGCATCCAAAATAGGAGTACCAAAATATATAAAGCAAATATTAATAGAATAAAGGGAGATGTTGACAGATACAATAATAGTAGGGGATTGAACAAGCCATTTACAACAATGGATAGATCAGCCAGGCAGGAGTCGATAAGAAAGTAGTAGCTTTGAATGACATATTGGACCAAATGGACTTAACAGATATATAGAAAACATTCTATCCAAGAACAGACTATGCATTCTTTTCAAGTGCATATGCCCATTCTCCAAGATAGATTATGTATTAATGAATATTGAAATTATATCAAAATGATTAATGAATATTGAAATTATATCAAGCACCTTTTTCAACCACAATGATATAAAACTAAAAATTAATTACAAGAAGAAAATTGGAAAAAAACACAAACATATGAAGGCTAAACATAGTATTAAACAACAAATGAGTGAATGAAATCCGAGCAAAAGATTTAAAAAAATATATGGAGGCAAATAAAAATGGAAACACAATGGTCCAAACTCTGGGACACAGAAAAAGCAGTTCTAACAGTGAAGTTTATAGCAAGCTAGGCCTACTATTAAGGAATAAGACAATTTGAAATGAACAATTTAAGTCTTATAACTAAAGGAACTAGAAGGAAAGAAACAATACATATTAGAGTAGAAATGAATGAGATAGTAAATATGCAAACAAACAAACAAAAAAACAAGAGAAAAGATCACTGAAACTAAGAGGTGGTTCTTTGGAAAGATTAAAAATAAATAAAAAAAATTAGTTAACCTATAGCCAGATTCATGAAAAAAAAAAGAGAGACAACTCAAAATCAGAAATGACAACTGACAAATCATTAAATTCTACCCCTGAAACTAATAACGCAGTCAATGTTAACTAAGTTAAATTTAAATAAAAATTTTTAAGAGATGTTAATTGAAATATGCATTCTAAAAAAAAATCAGAAATGTAAGAGGAATAAGCACCAACACCACAGAAATACAAAGGATAATAAAATACTATGAAAAATAATATGCCAACGAAGTGGAAAACCTAGAAGAAATGGATAGATTCCTTGAAACATACAATCTTCCAGAACTGAATTGGGAAGAAAGAGAAAATCTGAACAGACTGATTACTAGGGGAAAAAAGAAAAGAGGGAATCAATCAGTAATCAAAAAACTTGAAACAAATGTCCGGGACCAGATAGCTTCACAGATTAATTCTATCAAACATTCAAAGAAAAGTTAATACCTATTCTTCTCAAACTGTTCCAAAAATTGGAAGAGGAAGGAAAGCTTCCAAACTCATTCTATGAGGCCACAATTATCCTGCACCCCAAACTAGGAAAACACACTTAAAAAAAAAAAGAAAGAAAGAAAGAAAGAAAGCTACAGGCCAATATCTCTGATGAATATAGATGCAAAAATATGCAAGAAGATATGAGAAAACTGAATTCACAATACAAAAGAATCAGTGAGATTTATTCCAGAGATGAATTAATATTTGATATAAAAATGCGATATGTCATTAAGAGGAAATATAAAAACCATATAATTATCTCAATAGATTCAGAAAAAAGATCTGACTGAATACACCATCTTTAAATGATTAAAAAAAAAAAAGTGCACAGGGCCACATACTTCAACATCATAAAGACCAGACATGAAAAACCCGCAACTAACATTATACTAAATGGTGAAAAACAGTTTTCCCCTAAGATCGGTAACAAGACAAGGATGTGTTTCACCATTTTTATTCACTATAGTACTAGAAGTTTTACCTGCAGAAATCAGACAAGACAAACATTTATATTTGTAAAGAAGTTAAACCATCACTATTTACAGATGACATGATATTCTACATAGAAAACTCCAAAGAATCTATTTAAAAATTGTAAGAACTGATAAGTAAATTTAGTAAAGTTGCAGGATACAGAATTAATAACCCAGAAATTGGCTCAGTGCTTTTATACACTGATAATGAAGTAACAGAAGAAGAAATTAAGAAAATAATTCCAGAGATGCCTGAGTGGCTTAGTTGTTTGAGGGTCTAGCTGTTGATCTCAGTTCAAGACTTGAACTCAGGGTTATGAGTGCAAGTCCTGCCTTGGGCTCAACACTGGGCATGGGGCCTAATTTAAAAAGAAAAGAAAAAGGAAAACAATTTCATTACAGTTGCACCAAAGATAATAAAAGACTTAGGAATAAACTTAACCATGGAGGTGAAAAACCTTTTCTCTGAAAACTACAAAACACTGATGAAAGAAACTGAAGATGATACAAATGTAAAGATATTTCATGCTCATGGATTGAAAGAATTGATTTTATTAAAATGTCCATCACTAAATCCAATCTACAGATTCAATCAAAATACCAACAGCACTTTTCATAGAACAAATAATCCTTAAATTTGTGTGGAACCACAAAAGATCCTGAATAACCAAAGCAATCTTGAAAAAGAATGAAGCTGAAGGTATCAAAATCCTACATTTTAAGATGTACTACCAGGGGGAAGGATTAAGATGGCAGGGGAGTAGGGGACCCTAAGTTTGTCTGGTCTCTGGAATTCAGCTAGTTATCAAACCATTATGAACACCTGTAAAAACAAGTGGAGATCTGAGAAAAGAAATGCTGCAATTAAAGTGACTAGTTTTTGGAAGGTAGGTAGTGTGATATATCAGAGGATATGGGAGTGGGGAGGGAGCTGGCTTAAGGAGACTATGGCAAATTACTATAAGCATCAAAACACAAAATCTGAACTTTTAGAAGTTTGCTGCAGTGGGGGATATCTCTGGCTTAAAGGTGCTTCGTGGTGAAGCAAGGTAGAATCCCAGGTGGGACAGCATGGTCTCAGGATCCCCAGGGTCATAAGAAGGATGGGGGCGGGGGGCTGCCTGATGCTGTAGAGTTCCCAGTTATCAGATGGGGAAGCCAGCCACAGACAGAAAGCCTGGGCATCAGCTTTGTGCTTGGGGTTGCCATAAACTGTGAATCACTGCACAGTCGCAGGACCATTCTCCTAGAAGGTGTCTAGGCAGGCAGAAGCATGGAGATATCCCCCTCCCTTCCTCAGAAGGAACAACATGGGTCTGTTCTGCAAAAGTCTCTAAAATTTGGAGACTTGAAAATCCGTCGCATGCCTGAGATAAATGCTCGGTCACAGACTGGGTGAACTCAGAGTTGGGACAGAAACGAGGGGACACAAGTAATTGACTACATTCCAGTGAGGGCTCACTGAAGAGGTGGGGGTGGGGGTGGAAACTTTCAGCTCTGGGGCTAGAGAGCAGCACCACCATTTTCATTCCCCTCATCACTGCAGAAAGCCTTCAGTGATCAAAAAGCATCACATAGCAGAGTCCAGAGCCACTTACACTGAACCTGGCCCTGGAAAGAGAGGCATATTTCCACATGTGTAAGGGCACCTGAAAATCAGTTCAACAGGTCTCTGTCCCAAAAGACTAGCAGGAACAGCTGGCTACTGCCAAGTTTACCAATTATTGAAAACTATATAATCTTCTGCTCTTGGGGAAAACAGTATATAGTACTTGCATTTTTTTTTAATTCTTTAGTATTTCAGTTTTATTCTTTTCAGCTATTTTCTTATTTTTTTCAATTCTTTTATATATATAATGTATATATATAAATATATGTTCGGGTTTCCTTTCATTCTATATTTTATTTTTGTATATATGTTTTTCTTTCTTTATTTCCTATTTGGGGATCTAGTTTTTTTTAACAAGCCAAAATACACCAGGATCTAGTGTTCTTTGTTTGTTTTGTTTTGTTCTGTTTTGGTTATTTGATTTTCTCTTGTTTTGTTTTCTTCTGAATTCTTGTGGGGTTTTTCCCCCTATTGTTGTTACTGTTTTCCTTCCTCCCTCTCTCCCTCTGATATAATGAGATGGAGAAATTCACCCCAAAAGAAATAATAGGAGGTAGTACTCACTACCAGGGGTTTAATCAATATAGATATAAGTAAGATCTCTGAACTAGAACTTAAAACAGCAATTCTGAAGAACACTTGCTGGGCTTGAAAAAGGCATAGAAGATACTAGAGAATCCCTTACTGGAGAAATAAAAGAACTAAAATCTAATCAGGCCAAAATAAAAAAAAATTACTATTACTGAGATGCAGTCATAAATGGAGGGTTTAATAGTGGGGATAAATGACATAGAAGAGATTCAGTGATGCAGAAGACAAAATAATGGAAAATAAGGAAAAGAATAGAGAAAGACAACTATTGGATCATGAAGGGAACCTTTGAGACCTCAGCAATTCCATTAAGCAAAATAATATCTGGATAATAGGAGTTCCAGAAGATAAAGAGAGAGTGATGGGGGCAGAAGGTTTATTTGAACAAATTATACCTGAGAAACTCCCTAATCTAGGGAAAGAAACAGACATTCAAGTCCAAGAGTCACAGAGAATTCCCCTCAAAATTAATAAAAATAGGTCAACACCTTGACATATAATAGTGAAGCTTGAAAATTTCAGAGATAAATAGAAAATTCTGAAAGCAGCTTGGGACAGGAGGTCCTTAATATATAAGGGCATAAACATAAGTCTGGCAGCAGACAGGCCCAGAGAGACCTGCCCAACCAGAAAGGACTGGCATGATATATTCAAGGTGCTAAATGGGGAAAAAATATGCAGCCAAGAATACTTTACCCAGCAAGGCTGTCATTCAGAATAGAAGAGACAAAGAGTTTCCCAAAGGAATTCACAAACATTAAACCAGCTCTTCAAGAACTATTAAATTAGGGGATCCTTTAAGTAAAGATAAAACCCAAAAGTAACAAATAACAGAAGGAATAGATAATCTACAGACATTGTGACTTCACAGTTTAATACAATGGCATTAAATTCATATCTTTCATTATTTACTCTGAATGTAGATGGACTAAATACTCCAGTAAAAAGACATATGATATCAGATTCATTAGGATACACTATAAAGCTATAGAAATCAAAAGAGTAAGATACTGGCACAAAGATACACACAGAGCAATGGAACAGGATAGAGTGTCCAGAAATAGACCCATTTTTATATGATCAATTAATCTGTGATAAAGGAGGCAAAAATATATACATTTAATTCTGGGGGGGCAAACAATCTTTAATGAATAGTGCTAGATAAACTGGACAGTTGCAGGCAGTTAATGCACCTGAACTACTTCTATAAACTCAGAATGGATACAACCTAAATATGAGACCTGAAATAATAAAAATTCAAGAAGAAAACAAAAGCAGTAATCTTTGGACTTTGGCATTTCGAAAATATTGATGGATATTTCTCCTCTGATAAGGAAAACAAAAGCCAAAATGAACTACTGGGACTACACAAAAATAAAAAGCTTTTCACAGCTAAAGGGGGCTCCACTTAAGATTAAGATTCCTTCCCAGGGGTAGCCCAAATGTACACACTAAATTATGCTGAGGCACAAAGTCTTGTGTCCCTTGTCTTAACTTGAAATGTTGTTGAAGGGCCAGCCCTGCTTTACTGTTCTCTGTGAAATGTTTTTTTTTTAGTTTATTTTTTATTTATTTTCAGCATAACAGTATTCATTATTTTTGCTCCACACCCAGTGCTCCATGCAATCCATGCCCTCTATAATACCCACCACCTAGTACCCCGACCTCCAACCCCCCGCCCCTTCAAAACCCTCAGATTGTTTTTCAGAGTCCATAGTCTCTCATGGTTCACCTCCCCTTCCAATTTCCTCCAACTCCCTTCTCCTCTCTAACTCCTCATGTCCTCCATGCTATTTGTTATGCTCCACAAATAAGTGAAACCATAAGATAACTGACTCTCTCTGCTGGACTTATTTCACTCAGCATAATCTCTTCCAGTCCCGTCCATGTTGCTACAAAAGTTGGGTATTCATCCTTTCTGATGAAGGCATAATACTCCATAGTGTATATGGACCACATCTTCCTTATCCATTCGTCTGTTGAAGGGCATCTTGGTTCTTTTCACAGTTTGGCGACCGTGACCATTGCTGCTATAAACATTGGGGTACAGATGGCCCTTCTTTTCACTACATCTGTATCTTTGGGATAAATACCCAGTAGTGCAATTGCAGGGTCATAGGGAAGTCAAACTCTCTCTCTTCGCAGATGACATGATTCTTTATATTGGAAAGATATAAAGACTCCACCCCCAAACTACTAGAACTCATACAGCAATTCAGCAATGTGGCAGGATATAAAGTCAATGTACAGAAATCAGTGGCTTTCTTATACACTAACAATGAAAATACAGAAAGGGAAATTAGAGAACCGATTCCATTTACTATAGCACCCAGAACCATAAGATACCTGGGAATAAACCTAACCAAAGAGGTAAAGGATCTGTATTTGAGGAACTAGAAAACACTCATGAAAGAAATTGAAGAAGACACAGAAAGATGGAAGACCATTCCATGCTCTTGGATCAGAAGAATAAACATTGTTAAAATGTCTATACTGCCTAGAGCAATCTATACTTTTAATGCCATTCTGATCAAAATTCCACCAGTATTCTTCAAAGAGCTGGAGCAAATAATCCAAAAATTTGTATGGAATCAGCAGAGACTCCAAATCACTAAAGAAATGTTGAAAAACAAAAATAAAACTGGGGGCATCACATTACAGGATTTCAAGCTTTACTACAAAGCTGTGATCACCAAGAAAGCATGGTACTGGCATAAAAACAGACACATAGACCAGTGGAACAGAGTAGAGAGAGCCCAGATATGGACCCTCAACTCTATGGGCAAATAATCTTCGACAAAACGGAAAAAATATACTGTGAAATCTGTTTTAACTGCATAGAAGTTCAAGTTTCCTACTAATTTGTACTTCCTTCATTCCCTTATAGCTGTTCATTTGTGAGAGTACTCCTCAGTAAAGTGCTTCCATGAAGATTTTCCACGCAGAGTTCATTCCCTGGGAGAACTTGGTTTGTGACATGACCTGTCTCTAGGTTCCTAGCAGAAAAAAGGAAATCTTTCAAAGAATTCCCACAGATGAAGTTCCAAAATATGAACTATCAATACTTATTAAGGATACCAGGAAATAAGCCACCATGGGCAAAAGTCAGAAGAAACAACTAAGAGCAGAATTAGACCTGTACAGCTTGCTGATGTTGAAGTGATCAGGGAGAGTAAAGTTTGGAAAAAAGTTTTCCTGCCAAGGACCTAATGGTAAATATTTTAGGCTTGTAGGCCATACAGTCTCTGTTGCAACTATTCAATTCTGACATAGTATGGTTCACAACCCAGATGATATGAAACAAGTAGATATGACTCTGTTTTAGTACAATACTATTGACTAAAACAGGTGGAGAGCTGGATATAGTATAATGTCTGAGATAAAGAATATGATATAAGGTGATGAAAGGAGGGAATACAGAAAGTACATTCAAGAAATTATTGAAAACATAAAGAAACAGTTATAAAATATAAAGCAGCTTAGAGTCATGTAACATAGTATGAGACAACCTATTCTGTTTCTGATCTACACACATCACTCAGCCATAAAGTACTCAAAACTTTTTTCTTTGAATCAAGAATGAAGATGGCTATGGTCATCATTTTTTTTAAAGATTTTATTTATTTATTTATTTATTTGACAGAGAGAGATTACAAGTAGGCAGAGAGGCAGGCAAAGAGAGAGAGGAGGAAGCAGACTCCCTGATGAGCAGAGAGTCCGATGGGGGACTCAATCCCAGGACCCTGAGATCATGACCTGAGCCGAAGGCAGCGGCTTAACCCACTGAGCCACTCAGGTGCCCCATCATTTTTATTCAACAGAATTAGTGCAACATAAACAAGACACAAAGGGTAGGGGTATTAAAAAGAAAAATGTCAGCTTTCATAGATGATATGACTAACCACATAGAAAACTTTAGAATATCTATAGTTATACAACTGGTGAGAGAATTTAGCATGGTCAACTGCTATGTAATTAAAATTCAAAAGTCCTATGAATTTCTATAAATTATCAACACATAAAATATTATGTAAAAATATATCATCCACAAAAATATAAGGTATTTAGCAACACATCTATAACAAAAGATACACAAATTATTTAAAGAGTAAATGATAAAATGTTATGAAAAGAAATTAAAGGTGACAAATAAACAGAAACACAGCATATTTAATTTCAATCAAAATTTTGATTTATTTGTTAAAATTGGATAATTCAAATCTGAACAATACTGAAACAGCAAATGGTGAGGAAGAGGCAAGTACTCCTACAGAAGAAGTAGAGTGACTTGTCATAAATATCAAGATATTATAAAGCTATAGTAATTAAGATTGTGGAATTGGCATGAGGACAGACAATTAGGTCAGCAGTAGATTCTTAAAGAGAAACTTGATCATTGACAGATGTAGTGTTGCAGGTCAGTAGGGAAAGGATGGACTGTTTAATAAATATAACTGGGACAACTAGTTATTCACATGGGAATAAAATTAACTTGGGCCTTTACACAATTTAAGTTGGATTAAGAACTGAAAGGTGAAACCTTAGAAGACTTTGTAGACAAAATAACTTCAGGGTAGACAAAATAACTTCAGGGTAGAAATCGCCTCAGGGTAGAAAGGGATTTGTCAAACAAGATGCAGAAATAATAAATTTATGATTAATTCAGTTCTATTAAATTTAGGAGCTTTTCATCAAAATATACTGTAGAAAAAGTCAAAAGTCAAGTCACACATGGAAAGAAGATATGTAAGCATCAATCAGAAGATGAGCATCAACATGAAAACAGAGTGCGTATTTATGAAAATGGGCAAAAGATATAAACATGTATTTCAAAAGAAATAAATGATAAAAATATGAATAGATGCTCAGTATTATTGTAAACAGGGAAGTGGAAATGAAAACCAAACTATGACACCATTTCACAACTACAGTTCTTCAATTTTGACAGTATCAGGAAAATTGCAATTGAAACTTGCCTCTTTGCTCAATTGAATATAAATTGGAGTAGCACCTTGAAAGAATACAGTTTGGTGTTAACTAGTAAATTGAAAACACTCATGCACATGTGCACCAGGAAAATCACACAGGAGTGTTCAACACAGATTTATTTCATAATCACAGAACAAAGAAAAATGTGAATTTCCACCAGTAGTAGAAATGGTAAGTTGTAGGTCTCCACAAAAATGGAGCTTTAAACATCAGTTAAAATAGATGAATTACAAGGAGAATTCATGATGCTAACATAGGAAGACCCTAAACTCACCTCCTCCATGGACAAACCAAATCTATACCTATATATCAAGAATTCCTTCTGAAGAAGACCTGAGGACTGTCTGAACAGCTTCTGCACAACAGAGGACAGAGGGACTACATAGAGAGGAGCAGAAAGATGAAGACACTGTAATACAGGAATACCTACCCTTGATGTTAGGAACTGCAGCAGGGAAAGAGGGGACAGAACTGAGGAACTGGGATTTGTCTCCCCTGGGGCAAAGAAAAAAAGCTACCATTTAAAAGTGCAAGTACTACATAAAAAAAACTAGCCCTTCATCAAACTCTGGAACTTTCTGTGTCAAAGGGTGGCCATGCCATGGATTGGATCCCCTTTTCAGCTTCATAATGAGCAGGGTCTAGATGCCACACAGCTGATTTGTCCCTCATCAAGTTCCAGACACCTGTTCCAGATCCTAAGATGGCTCGAGCATGGTACACACCAAGACACACCTCAAAACCACTTGCTGTAGCTCCAGTCATCTCACAGAGACAACATAGGCACAAGGCACCATAGAACACTCCAGGTCTTTATCACTTCAGCTTTAAATGACTCTCCAGGATACCAATGACATAGAGCACCCCAGAACCTCCCAGTCTACTCCCACTTTAGCTCTAGTTGTTCCATCAGAATCTCCCTGTGCAGAGTACCCAGGATTGCCTGGCCTATGCCTGCCATGGTCCCAGTCATCCTAGCAGTGTGTCTCCTGAGTAGAGCACTACAGGACCTTCAACACCCACCTCAGATCTCTATACCCCAGAAAAATACACCACTATCCCTGGCTTCCACTTGCTTTGGCTCCAGCCAGACTGTGAGAGTGCCCTTTCACAGACTTACTCAGGATTCCTTGACTGGAACTCACTTCAGCTTCAGCTGTCCTCTAAGGACACACCCTGGATGAAGAACACTGGAACAGCCCCACCCCCATGGCCTGTACATACTTCAGTTCTGGCTTTCCCATCAAAGTGGCCAAGCACAAAGTGGCCCAGACCCTTATCCCATGCCAGATACAGTTCTAGCTACCAGCCACGCAGTGACATGAGGTACACACAGTTGACACTGGGGGCATCTAAAAACAAGGCCATTCCTTCAAGTTTAGGAGACATAGCTATTAGGTCTAATTCACAGAAAGAGAGAAAGTCAAACAAAATGTGAGGCAGAGGAATATGATCCAAAGGAAAGAACAGGACAAAGCCTCAGGGAGAAAAAAGAGTGCAGAGATTAATCATCATATTAACAAGAAAAAGGAAAAAAACCATATATCATGTCAATAGAAAAAGTATTTGACAAAGTACAACCTCTCATGGTAAAATCTTTCATGATAAAGGCTGCCAGTGAAGTGGCTTTAGAGAGAATGTATCTCAACATAATAAAGGCTATTAGGAAAAATACACAACTAATATCATACTCAATGGTGAAAACTGAAAGCTCTTCCTCTAAGATCTGGAAGATGACAAGAATACGGACTCTCACCACTTTTATTGAACATAGTACTGGGCATCCTAGCTGCAGCAATTAGACAAGAAATAAAAAGATATCCAAATTGGTAAGGAAAAGTAAAATTTTCACCCTTTGCAGATGACATTATACTATATTTAGAAAATCCTAAAGACTACCAGAAAATGACTAGAACAGATATATAAATTCAGTAAGATCAAAGGATTCAAAAACCAATATACAGAAATCCAATGCAGTGCTACACACAAATAACAAAGTAGTGGAAAGCAAAATTAACAATCTCATTTATATTAGTGCAAAATATAATAAAATGTCACCATAGAGGTGAAATACCTGTATTCCAAAAACTATAAAACAATGATGAAAGAAAATGAAGACAACACAAACAAATAGAAAGATATCCCATGCTCATGAATTGGGAGAACAGTTATTGTTAAAATGTCCATACTATCCAAAGCAATCTACAGATTTAATGCAATCCCTATCAAAATACCAACAGCATTTTTAACAGAAATAGAACGATCTTAAAATTTGTATGAAATCATAAAAGAACCTGAATAGCCCAAGAAATCTTGAAAAAGAAGAAAATTGAAAGTATCACAATCTGAGATTTCAAGATATTCTACAAGCTATAGTAATCAAACCACAATGGTACTGGTATAAAAACAGACAGGTTGATCAATGGAACAGAATAAAGAGTCCAGGAATAAACCTACAATTATATGGTCAATTACTCTATGACAAAGGATGGAACAATATGTAATCAGAAAAAAGACAGTCTCTTCAAATGGTGTTAGGAAAACTGGACAACTACATGCAAAGAATAAAAATGGACCACTTTCTTATACCATACCCAAAAAATAAACTCAAAATGGAGTAGAGACACAAATCTGAGACTTGAAACCATAAAAATCCTAAAAGAAATCAGAAGCAATAATATCATGGACACTGGCTACAGCAATGTTTCTCTGGATATGTCTCCTACAGCAAAGACACAAAAGCAAAAATAAGGGGCACCTGGGTGGCTCAGTGGTTAAGCCTCTGCCTTCGGCTCGGTTCATGATCCCAGGGTCCTGGGATAGAGCCCCGCATCTGGCTCTCTGCTCAGCGGGGAGCCTGCTTCCTCATCTCTCTCTCTCTCTGCCTGCCTCTCTGCCTACTTGTGGTCTCTGTCTGTCAAATAAATAAAATCTTTAAAAAAAAAAAGCAAAAATAAGATATTGGGACTACATCAAAATAAAAATATTCTGCAAAGCAAAGGAAACAATCAACAAAACAAAAAGACAACTTACTGAATGGAAGAAGATATTTGCAAATGACATATCTGGTAAGAGATCAGTATCCAAAAAATATAAAGATGGCCAACAGACACATGGAAAGATGTTAAACATCACTCATCAGCAGGGAAATGCAAATCAAAACCACAATGAGGTATCACTTCACACTTCACACTTATCAGAATGGCTAATTGAAAAACACAAGAAACAGGGGGGGAGGAGTCAAGATGGCGGAGAAGTAGCAGGCCTAGACTACTTCAGCTAGCTGGAGATCAGCTAGATAGCTTATCTAAAGATTGCAAACACCTGAAAATCCATTGGCAGATCAAAGAGAAGAAGAACAGCAATTCTGGAAACAGAAAAACAACCACTTTCTGAAAGGTAGGACTGGCGAAGAAGTGAATCCAAAGCGAAGAGAAGATAGACCCCGGAGGGAAGGGCCGGCTCCCGGCAAGCGGCGGAGCAACGGCGCACAAAATCAGGACTTTTAAAAGTCTGTTCCGCTGAGGGAAATCGCTCCAGGGGCTAAACCCGGGCGAATCCCACGCGGGGTAAGCGTGGCCTCAGGTCCCGCAGGGTCACAGAAGGATCGGGGGTGTCTGAGTGTCGCAGAGCCTGCGGGTATTGGAACGGGAAAGCCGGCTACAGAGACAGTGCCAACAGTAAGCTCACGACAGTAAGCTCACAGCTCGGTGTTACCTTGAACCAGTCGCAGGCTCGGTGAGCTCAGAGCGCGGCCGGAGGTCAGGCAGACTGGGCGCTGCTCTCTGAGGACGCACTGAGGAGTGGGGCCCTGGGCTCTCGGCTCCTCCGGGCTGGAGACCAGGAGGCCGCCATTTGTATTCCCCGTCCTCCAGAACTCTATGGAAAGCGCTCAGGGAACAAAAGTTCCTGAAAGCAAACGCAAGCGGATTACTCACCCCAGCCCCTGATAAGGGCGGTGCAATTCCTCCTGGGGCAAAGACACTTGAGAATCACTACAACAGGCCCCTCCCCCAGAAGATCAACAAGAAATACAGCGGAGACCAAGTTCACCTACCAAGGAGTGCGGTTTCAATACCAAGGAGAGCAACAGAATTCCAGAGGAGGAGAAAGCAAAGCACGGAACATATGGCTTTTTCCCTGTGATTTTTTTTTTAGGCTTGCAGTTAATTTTTTTCTTTTTCATTTTTGTTTTTATTTTTTTCTCGCCTTCTGATTACATTTTTTTTAACTTTTACCTTTTTCTTTTTTAAAGTTTTTTAACTAGTTTATATAATATACATACTTTTTCTTTTTTATACTTTACTTATTTGTTTTCTTTTTTTTAATTCTTTTCTTTTTTTTTCTAATTTCTTTTTTTTTCTTTCTTCCTTTTTGAACCTCTTTTCATCCCCTTTTCCCCACCTCACGATTTGGGATCTCTTCTAATTTGGTTAAAGCATATTTTCCTGGGGTTGTTGACACACTTTTAGTATTTTACTTGCTCCTTCATATACTCTTATCTGGACAAAAAGACAAGATGGAAAAATACAATGCTCAAAAAAGAACAAGAGGCAGTACCAAAGGCTAGGGACCTAATCAATACAGACATTGGTAATATGTCAGATCTAGAGTTCAGAATGACAATTCTCAAGGTTCTAGCCAGGCTCAAAAAAGGCATGGAAGATATGAGAGAAACCCTCTCGAGAGATATAAAAGCCCTTTCTGGAGAAATAAAAGAACTAAAATCTAGCCAAATTGAAATCAAAAAAGCTATTAATGAGGTGCAATCAAAAATGGAGGCTCTCACTGCTAGTATAAATGAGGCAGAAGAAAGAATTAGTGATATAGAAGACCAAATGACAGAGAATAAAGAAGCTGAGCAAAAGAGGAACAAACAGCTACTGGACCACGAGGGGAGAATTCGAGAGATAAGTGACAAAATGAGATGAAACAACATTAGAATAATTGGGATTCCAGAAGAAGAAGAAAGACAGAGGGGAGCAGAAGGTATAGTGGAGAGAATCATTGGGGAGAAATTCCCCAATATGGCAAAGGGAACGAGCATCAAAATTCAGGAGGTTCAGAGAACGCCCCTCAAAATCAAGAAGAATAGGCCCACACCCCATCACCTAATAGTAAAATTTACAAGTCTCAGTGACAAAGAGAAAATCCTGAAAGCAGCCCGGGAAAAGAAGTCTGTAACATACAATGGTAAAAATATTAGATTGGCAGCTGACTTATCCACAGAGACCTGGCAGGCCAGAAAGAGTGGCATGATATTTTTAGAGCACTAAATGAGAAAAACATGCAGCCAAGAATACTATATCCAGCTAGGCTATCATTGAAAATAGAAGGAGAGATTAAAAACTTCCAGGACAAACAAAAACTGAAAGAATTTGCAAACACCAAACCAGCTCTACAGGAAATATTGAAAGGGGTCCCCGAAGCAAAGAGAGAGCCTACAAGTGGTAGATCAGAAAGGAAAAGAGACCATATACAGTAACAGTCACCTTACAGGCAATACAATGGCACTAAATTCATATCTCTCAATAGTTACCCTGAATGTGAATGGGCTAAATGCCCCTGTCAAAAGACACAGGGTATCAGAATGGATAAAAAAACAAAACCCATCTATATGTTGCCTCCAAGAAACTCATTTTAAGCCCGAAGACACCTCCAGATTTAAACTGAGGGGGTGGAAAAGAATTTACCATGCTAATGGACATCAGAAGAAAGCAGGAGTGGCAATCCTTATATCAGGTCAATTAGATTTTAAGCCAAAGACTATAATAAGAGATGAGGAAGGACACTATATCATACTCAAAGGGTCTGTCCAACAAGAAGATCTAACAATTTTAAATATCTATGCCCCCAACGTGGGAGCAGCCAACTATATAAACCAATTAATAACCAAATCAAAGAAACACATCAACAACAATACAATAATAGTGGGGGACTTTAACACTCCCCTTACTGAAATGGACAGATCATCCAAGCAAAAGATCAGCAAGGAAATAAAGGCCTTAAACGACACACTGGACCAGATGGACATCACAGATATATTCAGAACATTTCATCACAAAGCAACAGAATACACATTCTTCTCTAGTGCATATGGAACATTCTCCAGAATAGATCACATCCTTGGTCCTAAATCAGGACTCAACCAGTATCAAAAGATTGGGATCATTCCCTGCATATTTTCAGACCACAATGCTCTAAAGCTAGAACTCAACCACAAAAGGAAGTTTGGAAAGAACCCAAATACATGCAGACTAAACAGCATCCTTCTAAAAAAGAAATGGGTCAACCGGGAAATTAAAGAAGAATTGAAAAAAATCATGGAAACAAATGATAATGAAAATACAACGGTTCAAAATCTGTGGGACACAACAAAGGCAGTCCTGAGAGGAAAATATATAGCGGTACAAGCCTTTCTCAAGAAACAAGAAAGGTCTCAGGTACACAACTTAACCTTACACCTAAAGGAGCTGGAGAAAGAACAAGAAAGAAACCCTAAGCCCAGCAGAAGATAAATCATAAAGATCAGAGCAGAAATCAATGAAATAGAAACCAAAGAAACAATAGAACAAATCAATGAAACTATGAGCTGGTTCTTTGAAAGAATTAATAAAATTGATAAACCCCTGGCCCGACTTATCAAAAAGAAAAGAGAAAGGACCCAAATAAATAAAATCATGAATGAAAGAGGAGAGATCACAACTAACACCAAAGAAATACAAACTATTATAAGAACATACTATGAGCAACTCTACGCCAATAAATTTGACAATCTGGAAGAAATGGATGCATTCCTAGAAACATATAAACTACCACAACTGAACCAGGAAGAAGTAGAAAGCCTGAACAGACCCATCACCAGTAAGGAGATTGAAACAGTCATTAAAAATCTCCAAACAAACAAAAGCCCAGGGCCAGACAGCTTCCCGGGGGAATTCTACCAAACATTTAAAGAAGAACTAATTCCTATTCTCCTGAAACTGTTCCAAAAAATAGAATGGAAGGAAAACTTCCAAACTCATTTTATGAGGCCAGCATAGGATCCCATAAAAACCAGACAAGGATCCCATCAAAAAAGAGAGCTATAGACCAATATTCTTGATGAACACAGATGCGAAAATACTCAACAAAATACTAGCTAATAGGATTCAACAGTACATTAAAAGGATTATTCACCACGACCAAGTGGGATTTATTCCAGGGCTGCAAGGTTGGTTCAACATCCGGAAATCAGTCAATGTGATACAACACATCAATAAAAGAAAGAACAAGAACCATATGATACTCTCAATAGATGCTGAAAAAGCATTTGACAAAGTACAGCATCCCTTCCTGATCAAAACTCTTCAAAGTGTAGGGATAGAGGGCACATACCTCAATATCTTCAAAGCCATTTATGAAAAACCCACTGCAAATATCATTCTCAATGGAGAAAAACTGAAAGCTTTTCCGCTAAGGTCAGGAACACGGCAGGGATGTCCCTTATCACCACTGCTATTCAACATAGTACTAGAGGTCCTAGCCTCAGCAATCAGACAACAAAAGGAAATTAAAGGCATCCAAATCAGCAAAGAAGAAGTCAAATTATCACTCTTCGCAGATGATATGATACTATATGTGGAAAACCCAAAAGACTCCACTCCAAAACTGCTAGAACTTATACAGGAATTCAGTAAAGTGTCAGGATATAAAATCAATGCACATAAATCAGTTGCATTTCTCTACACCAACAGCAAGACAGAAGAAAGAGAAATTAAGGAGTCAATCCCATTTAACCAACTGAGCCACCCAGGTGCCCCCTGGAGTCAATCCCATTTACAATTGCACCCAAAACCACAAGATACCTAGGAATAAACCTAACCAAGGAGGCACAGAATCTATACTCAGAAAACTATAAAGTACTCATGAAAGAAATTGAGGAAGAAACAAAGAAATGGAAAAATGTTCCATGCTCCTGGATTGGAAGAATAAATATTGTGAAAATGTCTATGCTACCTAAAGCAATCTACACATTTAATGCAATTCCTATCAAAGTACCATCCATCTTTTTCAAAGAAATGGAACAAATAATTCTAAAATTTATATGGAACCAGAAAAGACCTCGAATAGCCAAAGGGATATTGAAAAAGAAAGCCAACGTTGGTGGCATCACAATTCCGGACTTCAAGCTCTATTACAAAGCTGTCATCATCAAGACAGCATGGTACTGGCACAAAAACAGACACATAGATCAATGGAACAGAATAGAGAGCCCAGAAATAGACCCTCAACTCTATGGTCAACTAATCTTCGACAAAGCAGGAAAGAATGTCCAATGGAAAAAAGACAGCCTCTTCAATAAATGGTGCTGGGAAAATTGGACAGCCACATGCAGAAAAATGAAATTGGACCATTTCCTTACACCACACACAAAAATAGACTCAAAATGGATGAAGGACCTCAATGTGCGAAAGGAATCCATCAAAATCCTTGAGGAGAACACAGGCAGCGACCTCTTCTACCTCAGCAGCAGCAACATCTTCCTAGGAACAACACCAAAGGCAAGGGAAGCAAGGGCAAGAATAAACTATTGGGATTTCATCAAGATCAAAAGCTTTTGCACAGCAAAGGAAACAGTTAACAAAATCAAAAGACAACTGACAGAATGGGAGAAGATATTTGCAAACGACATATCAGATAAAGGACTAGTGTCCAGAATCTATAAAGAACTTAGCAAACTCAACACCCAAAGAACAAATAATCCAATCAAGAAATGGGCAGAGGACATGAACAGACATTTCTGCAAAGAAGACATCCAGATGGCCAACAGACACATGAAAAAGTGCTCCATATCACTCGGCATCAGGGAAATACAAATCAAAACCACAATGAGATATCACCTCACACCAATCAGAATGGCTAAAATAAACAAGTCAGGAAAATGACAGATGCTGGCGAGGATGCAGAGAAAGGGGAACCCTCCTACACTGTTGGTGGGAATGCAAGCTGGTGCAGCCACTCTGGAAAACAGCATGGAGGTTCCTCAAAATGTTGAAAATAGAACTGCCCTATGACCCAGCAATTGCACTATTGGGTATTTACCCTAAAGATCCAAAGGGGCACGTGCACCCGAATGTTTATAGCAGCAATGTCCACAATAGCCAAACTATGGAAAGAACCTAGATGTCCATCAACAGATGAATGGATCAAGAAGATGTGGTATATATACACAATGGAATACTATGCAGTCATCAAAATAAATGAAATCTTGCCATTTTCAACAACATGGATGGAACTAGAGTGTATCATGCTTAGCAAAATAAGTCAAGCAGAGAAAGACAACTATCATATGATCTCCCTGATATGAGGAAGTGGTGATGCAACATGGGGGCTTAAGTGGGTAGGAGAAGAATCAATGAAACAAGATGGGATTGGGAGGGAGACAAACCATAAGTGACTCTTAATCTCACAAAACAAACTGAGGGTTGCTGGGGGAGGGGGTTTGGGAGAAGGGGGTGGGATTATGGACATTGTGGAAGGTATGTGCTTTGGTGGTGAGTGCTGTGAAGTGTGTAAACCTGGTGATTCACAGACCTGTACACCTGGGGATAAAAATATATGTTTATAAAAAATAAAAAATTAAAAAAAAACCTCTTAATAAAGGAGAAATCCAAAGGAAAAAAAAAATAGAATGTCTTCAAAACCTCAGGATAGGCAAAAATTTCTAAAAACAAAAAAAAGGTGTAGACAAAAAAAGCTGAAGTGTTAGACTACTTTAAAATGAAGAAATTCTATTTATCAAAAGGTACAACAGAATGCGAGAGGATATTTACAATTTTTTTTACAAATTTTAATTATGACTACCATATATTTCCAATAAGATGTCATATCCAAAATATATAAAGGACTCCTACAACTCAAGGATAATCTAACAGAAATATGAGAAAAGGACTTAAATAAGCACTTTATGAAAAAAGACATTGAAAATGGCCAAACACACCAATGGCTCATCAGTAATCATCAGAATAATGCAAATTAAAACTCAGTGCAGTACCACCACTGGTATGGCTCAAATTAAAGGCAAATAATACCACATACAGTTGACTCTTGAATAGCACAGAGATGAGGGGCACTGACACCTGCGTATTTGAAAATCCATGTGTAAATTTTGACTCCCCCCAAACCTAACTATTGTTGACTGGAAGCCCTACTGATAACACAAAGTCAGTTAACACATTTTGTATGTTATATGTATCATATATTGTATTCTTCCAACAAAGCATGCTGAAGAAACTGTTAAGAAATCCTTGGAGAAAATGCATTTACAGTACTATTTAAAAAAAAATCCAGTATAGAAGTGGACTTGAGCAGTTCATACCCAAGTTTTTAAGGATCAACTATTAGCTATGTTATGCAACAACTACAATGCTTGGTGATGAAAATGTACACTGCAACTTCTTAGGTGAAATTAGTAGTATCTACCGAATGTTTCAGTAAGTTCTACCATATACCCAACAGGACTATACCCCTATGTTTACCAAAAGACATAAAGGAACATTTATAGTAGTAATAATTGTCATAGTCCCAAACTGAAAACTCAATGTCTATCAACAGAATGGATACATTGAGATAAGAGAATGCATAAGAGAACACTGTACCATCATGCATGCACAAACATTGACACCTCTCCTGAACACAATGTTGAGTGAAAGAAACTCAGACCTGAAGAATAGGATTCCATTTACATAAAATTCAGACACAAGTAAAACTAAGTAACAGTGTTAAAAGTTACAATGGTGGTTAACCCTGAGGAGAGAAGCAAGGACTGTGAGGAACTCAAGAGAGATTCTAGGTGCTGGTAATTTTCAGTCTTTGGTTATCAAATACATAGGTGTGTTCACTTTCTGGAAAGTCATTCAACTGAACATGTATCATTTGTGCATATTTTTTTGTGTGTTATTCTTGTGTATGAGGCCAATAGAAGTTCACATTTAAAAAAACACCCTACACACCCCCCAAAACAAAAGAATTTTATAGGTATTCTATTCATGAAAGCTTATTGATTAAAACACTGCTAAAAAAACAAACAAACAAACAAAAAACACTGCTTAGTGTTATCCTGCTTTTTACAGAAAGGACATTTTTGCTCAAACATAGGTCTCTGTGTTAAAATCCTTACTTGATATTTGGCAGAGGAAACACTCTTGAGACAAAATGCTTCTAGGCATCAGTTTTGAATGGATTTCAATGCCTCTAAAAGTCGTTTTATTGATAATGTGCTGACCTAAACATTTTCAATTTCATATCATTGACTTGAATACTACTATGTTTTTACTACTGAAAGATCAACAAATGCTTATGCTAATCAGCTTGATACTTGGGATGCCAGAATGGAAATTTCTTTGTCTACATAAAGTAGTCGAGCTGAAAAATACCCAGGGATATCCATAGCGGTCATGCTTTCAATGGATAGGAAGCTGCAAGCAAGAACTTCTTAGCCAATACCCTCACCAAATTCAGCCATTTGTGCAAATGGCTCTCTCTAAAAGAACATTTCCTTACATAGTTCAATCTAATATTAGGCTTAAATCCAAGGATGCTAAGACTTAATTATCTCATTTCCTCCATTAGTGATACAGCATGTTACTATTTGGCTATAATTGTTAATGGTGTTCCTAACACAGACTTGGAGGGGAGGTGTGCTAGGGACTGTGTATTGTTTTTGACAGTAGCCATGAAGGATGAGGCATACCTATGAAAAATGACTTGCATGCAGGATTAGACTTAAAGCTAACATTGATCTTTTCTAAATATTAGTATTAAAATGCATTTTCCCCAGGATTTCTAACTTCGTGTCACTCTGAACAAGAGGAATAGGTAAGGGTTGAGTATGCTGTTTCTCATTTAACCAAATGTAATTTAATTTAGACAATTGAGTGCTTGCTACTTCAAAGCAATGAAACATAAGCTTTTCACATGACTACACACATGAGCATACACAAAACATACATAGAACACTGTATCATCAAGAAAAAATCATTTAGGTATAGCTTACATGGCTCTATTTCTTTTAATTATATATCTGGACATCACGTGTCTTCCAAGTTCTAGTTCTATATCTTCATCTGTCTGATAAATATTTCCACTCAGGATGTTCCTCTATTACCTCAAACGTATCATATCTAAGATTCAATCCCTTACTTCCAGTTCTAACTAGCTTTCCTATATTAATAATCATGCATACCATAAATATTCCAGTTACTCAAGGTCCAAAGTTTGAAGTCACCTTTTACCCACATTGTAGTTTTAATTCACATTTGCCTAATGGCTAACTACAAACTATTTTTCATATGTTGATTTGGCCATTTGTACATCTTTTTTGGTGATGTGTTCACTCGTCCAGTGTATATTTAGACAGTTTTATCTCTAGAATTTTAATTTGTGTCTTTCATGTTTTCTATCTCTACTTACATGATCTATCTTATCTACCCTCTTGTTCATATGGAATATTATGAAATGACTGTTAAAAAACGTTCTTGCCCAGTATGGTACTGGCACAAAAACAGACACATAGATCAATGGAACAGAATAGAGAGCCCAGAAATAGACCCTCAACTCTATGGTCAACTAATCTTCAACAAAGTGGGAAAGAATGTCCAATGGAAAAAAGACAGTCTCTTCAATAAATGGTGTTGGGAAAATAGGACAGGAACATGCATAAAAGTGAAATTGGACCATTTCTTTATACGACACACGAAAATAGACTCAAAATGGATGAAGGACCTCAATGTGAGAAAGGAATCCATCAAAATCCTTGAGAAGAACACAGGCAGCAACCTCTTCAACCTCAGCAGCAGCAACTTCTTACTAGGAACATTGCTAAAGGCAAGGGAAGCAGGAGGAAAAATGAACTATTTGGACTTCATCAAGATCAAAGGCTTTTGCACAGCAAAGGAAAACAGTTGACAAAACCAAAAGACAACACACAGAATGGGAGAAGATATTTGCAAATGACATATCAGATAAAGGGCTAGTATCAAAAATCTATAAAAAAATTAGCAAACTCAACACCCAAAGAACAAATAATCCAATCAAGAAATGGGCAGAAAACATGAACAGACATTTCTCTAGAGAAGACATCCAGATGGCCAACAGACACATGAAAAAGTGCTCCACATCACTCAGTATCAGGGAAATACAAATCAACCACAATGAGATACCACCTCACACCAGTCAGAATGGCTAAAATTTACAAGTCAGGAAATGACAGATGCTGGTGAGAATGCGAAGAAAGGGGAACCCTCCTACACTGTTTGGAATGCAAGCTGGTGCAACCACTCTGGAAAACAGCATGGAGGTTCCTCAAAAAGCTGAAAATAGAGCTACCTTACCACCCAGCAATTGCACTACTGGGTATTACCCTAAAGACACAAAGATAGTGATCCAAAGGGCCATGTGCACCCGATTGTTTATAGCAGCAATGTCCACAATAACCAAACTATGGAAAGAGCCTAGCTGTCCATCAACAGATGAATAGATAAAGAAGAAGTGGAGTATATATACACAATGGAATACTATGCAGCCATCAAAAGAAATGAAATCTTGCCATTTGCAATGACGTGGATGGAATTAGAGGGTATTATGCTTAGCGAAATAAGTCAGTCAGAGAAAGACAACTTTCATATGATCTCCCTGATATGAGGAAGTGGAGATGGAATGTGGGTGGTTTGGGAGGTAGGAAAAGAATATGAAACAAGATGGGCTCGGAAAGGAGACAAATCATAAGGGACTCTTAATGTCACAAAACAAACTGAGGGTGGCCAGGGGTGGGGGTAGGGAGAGGGTGGTGGGGTTATGGACATTGGGGTGAGTGCCATGAAGTTGTAAGCCTGGTGATTCACAGACCTGTACTCCTGAGACTAATAATACATTATATGTTTATAAAAAAAAATAAAATAAAATTTTAAATAAAAATTAAAAATAAAATGAAAGAAAAAGTGTTCTTACCTGTATCACTGGCAGCATTTGTGGGTCTGTTTCTATTGATTAATTTTTCTCCTCATCATGACTTATTTTCCTACTCTTTTGCATGGCTGGTATATTTGATTGGATGACACTGGGAATTTTACCTTGTTGGGTTCTGGACATAATTGTTTTTGAGTAAGAGTTGATATGAAACATTAGTTTCAGGAATACAGTATGATTCAATCCTTATCTGTGAAATGATTACCACAGTAAGTCTAGTCACCATTAATTATCATAAAAGGTTACAAACTTTGTTCTTGTAATGCAAATATTTAAGATCCACTCTCCTGGGAACCTTCTAATATGCACAATACCATTGACCATAATCACCAGGCTCACACCACATTCCTATTCATTTCACAACTGGAAATCTGTACCTTCCCTTTCATCCATTTTGCCTGCACACCAGGCCCTTTCTCCACTGGTAACCATCCCTGTGTTCTTTGTATTCATGAGTTTTGTTTGTTCATCTTTGTTTTTTAGATTTTACATGCCAATTATATCATATGGTATTTGTCTTTCTCTGACTTATTTTACTTAGAAGGATACCCTTGAAGTCCTCCATGTTGTTACAAATGGCAAGATTTTATTCCTTTTGTGGCTGAGTAGTATTTGTGCATGTGTGTGTATAGTATATATATGCATGTATGTGTGTCTCATATCCTTATCCATTCATCCACCAATTGACATCGTTGTTTCCATCTTGACTATTTATCTTTTTTTTGTTCTTATAAATATTTTTGAAGTTTATTCTTTGACACTGTTAAATTACCTGGAAACAATTGGATTCTTCTCTAACTTCCTTTAAAATGTCAGGATTAGAGCAGGCTTCATTCCATAGACAATTTTGCTTCACTACTGAAGGTAGATCTTTCTGAGTAGTCTTCTGATATCCTATGAATTACTGGGGTTTTCTACTCTAGTCTTCAAGAAGAGAAACTATTTTTACTTTGAGATATAGGAATTGTTCTCTAATATCTTGTTGGTGATTCTCTCAGGCTTTGGTGGTTCACTTATTTTTTTATTAGTATTCTCGCTCCCCACTCCTTTTCATACTCCTCCCTATAAGAAAGTTTCACTTTCTTTTTAGATCCTTTAAGACCCTACTCCATGAAGCTTCTATGTGTATTATTTTTTTGTCCTTACTGCCTAAAATTATTGCCTTGCCTACCAAGATGGTAGTTTAATAGGTTTTTGACAATTTTCCTAGTAACTTTACAGAACAAAGCTTAGAAGTTCAGGTTCTTTTCATTTGTAAAAATTAATTTTTGATAGGCAAGTCTGATTTTTCCCTCACTAGATGATATATCTCTTGACATCAGAAGCTTGTCTTATACACCATTACCTACATGCTTAAGCTCATCACTGTGTCCTCTAGGAGTGTAATATTTCATGGTCAGTCTCTGTGCTATTCACATTCTTTTACTAAAAATGTCAATATAAGTTTCTTATCCCTGATAACCTGTCAGCTCTGCAAAGCTTCAAGGTGATAGGCTGTAGGAACTCTTCCTTTAAGTTCTTACCTCCTTTACTATTTCCCCTTCAGGAAAAAATTATCAGCTTCATATGTGGAGTGATTCTGCAACAGGGTGAGGAATGCCAACAGAACACCTTATTGCCAATGAAACAATGAGACACCTCTGTCTCTCCACAGCACAAGGCTCTCCTGATGCTTGGTAAATCTGTGTTCTAGTAAAGGTCCCAGTCATCTTTCATCTTAGAGAAGTAGAGGTTTTGTCCACTCTCTCAGGAGCTATGGGTATTCAAAAGGCAGGGTCCTTTTTGTTGGGTATCCAGATATGTCAAACAATTCCCAATACCCTAAAGAGAATCTTCTCCCTATATTTTGAGATTCCCAGCCACCCTCATAGTGTAGATAGCCCAGTGGCTTTTCCTTTTTTGGTACTCTGGCTCACATTTAAAGAACAGAGTTGCTAACTACCAGGATATAAAGACCATGGTGCCTGTAAAAGGTCATTCTCATTGCTACTAACTAGCCTCTTCTTAACTTGCGGTATATGCCACCATTTCCTTGACGAAGGAAGTGATCCAAGGGTACTGACTGATCTCTCACATTTTTTCAGCCTGGAGTTTTCTTCCACCAGACATAGGCATGGGTCACTTTCACTTCAGTCATAGCTCTAATCAGTCACCATTTTATTGGAGGCAACTTCCCCAACCTCACTTTCTATCTTCTTATCTTGTTGGGTTTCATTATAGTACTTACAGCCACTTGATACATTTATTCATTATTCTCTTCTCCATCATAGTAGCCAACATGAATAGCTCAGCTCAACTGTCTGTGATATATCACCATGACAGAAAATCAAGTCATTAGGATCTTTTTTTTGGATCACATTTCCCCCTTAGCCTAGGCTACTACTACCCAACCATTTGTCATTTAATTCAACTCTCATAAAAAACCTGGTACAACACACACTAGTGTTATAAAAAAAAAAAATCTCTTAATGTACATATATGTATGTAGCCAAAAAGAAAGTGGTGATAACAGGAATTATGAGTTTTGGGGCCTAACCACTCTGCCCTGGCTGACCACAAACCCACTTTATATTGCAAAAGAAAGCTGTTAGAGCGTTTGCTTTAAGATACAAACTCTCAAAACTCTAATAAAACAAAATAGAACTTTATTCATGTTTAATGGTTGCATTGCAAGCATGGATTTCACAATCTCAAACCATATGAAGGAACAGTTTATATGCTGATGTTGTTCTTAGGGAACATGTCAACTAAAGAATAAATTTATAGACACAAATTAAATACATAAGGGAAAGGCAGGGAGTGGCTTCTAAGAAATCATAAAATTTAAGCATTTAGGGAATGGAAAAATACATAGAATTGACTTTTATTTAAGTGTGGGAGAGTTCACAAAAATAATTTTGAAGAACAATTCAATTAAACTACATTTTGGTATATAATAGATACCTATATACAGTCTTTCTTTACTTTAGGCCTTCAGAGGCCAAAGAACCTTATGGATTACTCAAAGTTACCTCTACCTGTCAGGGATCAAATTCCTCCTTTTCTGCTTGGTTAAAGTTGATATCTTAACTCCAGTGATAAATTAGCTCTTCTAGGAAACAAGATAGCAAACTAGGATTTAAAAAACCAGGAATTTCCAACAAGATGCATTAAAGGACACAGGACCTACAGTGAGCAAGTCATCCTGGTTTGTCCAAGACTTTTCAGCTTTAGGACTAAAATTCAACAATCAGGGAAACCATGGAGTCCTGGGCAAACTGGGATGGCTGTCACCCTTACAGATATCTCTCTAATGATAACAAGCCCAAGTTATCAGATCAGACCCAAAACTATTTATTTGGTTTTGTGAAGTCATTGCCTGATGTACCAAGACCAAAACAATGGACTGGGTCTTAGGGTCTATACCAGATAATGAGCTTTTGCATCTGGCAGACATCTTGCCTAGATACTATGTTCTGCTGTTTACTAGCCCTGTGAGCTTTTGCAAATCCCTTAACAATTTTGACCTTCGGCTAGGAGGACTGCTTATAACACGGAAATAGGAAGTTACTTAGCATGGTGCCTAGAGTTAAGTATCTCTATGTAATTTATTATTAGTTCATCATTAGTTTTTGATGTGGTTTTCAATGATTCATTAGTTGTGTATATTTTTAATAAGCTGCAGTAGATGGTATCTCCTCCTCTTCATCCTCATCATTATCATGGCCCTAAGAATCAAAGGTTCAGGCTCTTTCATTATCTATTATTGTGACCTTGGTCAAGACTTTTCCCTGTCCTAGACCTCAGTTTTCTTACCTGTAAAGTGAAGAGAACTATAGAACCCATCCTTGTACTGGAAGATTATTATAAAATCAAATGAGAAGATGTAGGTTAAGAGAAATGTATATTGTAAAGTTGGATTCAAATGCAAAGATTCAAGATCTGCTAATGTGTCAGTGCTGAAGGAAGGACTGGACCTCCAGAAATGAAATGGATAACAGTAGTTACACTTATTTAAAAAGTCAGTTGGTGTATTGCCTGTGGTGCTAGTTATTAAACCTCAAGAAAGACAAAACAATCAGGGAGACTCTAAGATGGCAATGTAGGAAAATCCTGAACTCAACTTCTCCACAAACAAACCAAATCTATACTTTCATATAGAGCAATTCCTTCTGAAGAATGGAGGCCTGATTGAACAGCTTCTGCACAATGAAGAATGGCAAGAGAGATGGAGATACAGTAATGAAAGAAACCCCCAACCCTGATGTTGCAAACTATCATAGGAAGGGACAGTACTGAAGGACCAGGAACAAATTTTTCTCCCTGGGAAACATGGTGGTGGGGAGGCAGAAGCTGCCATTTTAAATTCTAGTTGCCCTTTCAAAGGAACTAGCCCTGAATCCCTGCCAAATGTCAGGGGAGTGGCTAGAACGCTCCCTGGATCTAAGGTGATGGTAAGCACAATACTTTATGCTACCCCTCCACTTTGAGAGTACAGATGGGGGGAGGAACTGGGCACTATAGTTGGCCTGCTGCTTCAAGGAGAACTGGGGTTCTGCTGCACACTATCTCCAGCTGTCCCACCAAGGTAGCCTCAGTACAGTGCATACTGGGATACCCCTTGGCAGTACTCCCTTAGCTCCAGCCATTTTGCTAAAATGGCACAGGCACAAATCACTGCACCACTTCAGCACCAGAATTTTAGGAACATCCCCAGTGCAGAGCACCTCAGGACCTCTCAGCCTATAGCTGCTTTAGACTCAGACAACTCACAGAACACCCTTAAGCAAAACACACAGGGACCTCCCTCCCCACCCCACAATTTGGTGCCAGCTCAGCCCCAGCTGCCCAACCAGGACACCCCCTAATGTGGAGTGTTCTGGGATCCTGCAGCCCACATTGTCTCAGCTCCAGCCACCCTGCCAGTGCACCCTCTATACAGAGTGCCCCATGACACCATGGCTGTCATCTACTTTGCCTTCAGTTGTTCTGAAAAAGCATGTCCTCTACAAAGCAAGCCCTGGGACCTTCCAGCTTGTACCCATTTCAGCTTCAGCAACCCTGCCAAGGTACTGTCGATAAAGAAATCCCCAGGACCATACCAGTCTGTGCATACTTTGGCTCCAACAATCCCACCAGGGTAGCCCCAGAAAAGAATGACACAGGACACCCCCACCAGCCACCGCTCTAGTCAGCCACCCAAAGTCACCAGGCACACAAGTGTACACTGGTGATGGCCACACACAAGACTATTACTCTAAGTTTAGGAGAAGTAGATTTTACACCTAATTCATAGAAATACACCCAGAAAATTAAGAGGAAATTGCTCTAAAAGAAACAAAACCTCAGAAAAAGAACAGAGCAGATAAGTAATCTATCCGATAAAGAGTTCAAAGTACTGATCATAAAAGTGCTCACTGGACTGGAGAGAAAAGTAGATGAACTTAATGAGTACTTCAGCAAAGATCTAGATAATAAATATAAAATTACCAGAGTTGAAAAATAACTGAAATCAAAGCTAAGCTTTGGGAAATCAGAGGATATAGAAGAATGGATAGGTGATCTGGAATACTGGATAATGGAAAGTACCCAAGCTCAACAGCAAAATGAAAAAAATATTAAATGAGGTTAGAGTAAGTGATATTTTTTTGATAATATAAAACAAACATTTGTATTATAGTAGTTCCAGGAGGAGAAGAGAGGTAGGGCAGAAAATTACTTGAAGAAATGATAACAGAAAACTTACCTAACCTGGGGATAGAAACAGACATTGAGTTCAGGAAGGACAGAAAGTACCAAACAAGAAAAAGCCACTGAGGTCCACATCAAGACACATAAAAATTAAAATGGTAAAGATTAGGAGCACCTGGGTGGCACAGTCAGTTGAGTGTCCACCTCTTGGTTTAGGCTCAGGTCATGATCTCAGAGTCTGAGATCCAGCCTCATGTGGGGATCCACACTAAACACAGGGTCTGCTTACAGTTTCTCTCTACCTCTCTCTCAGGCCCTCCCCCACTGCATGCTCACTCTCTAAATAAATCTTTAAAAAAATAAGATGGCAAATATTAAACATCAAGACAATTTTAATAGTAGCAAGAAACAACTAGTTACATACAAGGGAAACCTCCTAATAACAACATCAGATGACTTTTGTCAGAAACCGACTATATCATGCCACTCCCTTCTGGCTACAAAGTACTGGAAGGTAAAAAAAAAAAAAAAAAAAAAAAAAAAACCTACAACTGAGAATACTCTACCTGGCAAGATTATCATTCAGAATTGAAGGAGAAAGTTTCTTAGATGAACAAAAGTTAAGAGTTTATCACTACTAACCTGGCCTTATAAAAAATGTTAAACATACTTTAAGTAGAAAGACCATAATTATAAGAAAATTATGGAAGAAAAAATTTCACCAGTAATGCAAACATACACTAAAGGTAGTAGAACCACTTATAAAGCTATTATAAAGATTAAGAGACAAAAATAATAAGATATTACTAGTTGCAGGGACTGGCAAAATAAAGATATAAAATAGGACAGTATACATAAAAAACATGGAAGTAGGAAGAATGAAACTTCCTTAACGTGTATTCAAACTTAAGTGAAGACAACTTAATATAGATTGATTTAGGATGTTATATATGAACCTTATGGTAATCACAAACCAAAAATTTACAACAGATGCACAAAAAGTGAAGAGAAATGAAATCAAGCATAGCACTAAAACTCATCGATAAGAGCAAGAGAATTACAAAAGTAATCAGAAAGCAATTAACAAAATGGCAAAAACAAATCAACTAAGTGTAAATGGCCTAAATACTCTAAATGACACAGGGTGACTGAATGGTAAACAAAACACCTAATACCCATCTATATGATGCATACAAGACACTACAGACTTAAAGACACATACAGACTAACAGTGAAGGATAAAATAATTTACTCCATGCAAATTCAAATGAAAAATAAAAAGCTGAATAGCAATACTTAGACACAATAACGTTTAAACAAGGACTATAATAAGAGACAAAGGGCACTGCATAATGATAAAGGGATTAATCCAACAAAAGGATATAACACTTGTAGACATCTATGCACCCAACATTAGAGTACCTAAACACAAAGCAAATATTGACATAAAGGAGGAAAGTGACAGTAATACAGTAACAGTAGGGGACTTTGACACTCCATTTACATCAGTGGATAGGTCATCCAGGCAGAGGAGAAAAAAGCAGTAGAAAACAATGTTTTTGAATAGCACATTAAATCAGATACACTTATATAAACAGAACACCCAAAATAGAATATACTTTTTTTTCAAGTGCACATGGACATTCCCCAGCATAGATCATATGGGAGACAGCAAAACAAGTTTCAATAAATTTGAAATGGAGGGCGCCTGGGTGGCTCAGTGGGTTAAGCCGCTGCCTTCGGCTCAGGTCATGATCTTGGGGTCCTGGGATCGAGTCCTGCATCGGGCTCTCTGCTCAGCAGGGAGCCTGCTTCCCTCTTCCCTCTATTTCCCTCTCTGCCTGCCTCTCCATCTGCTTGTGATATCTCTCTGTCAAATAAATAAATAAAATCTTTAAAAAAAAAAAATTTGAAATGGAGATCATATCAAGCATTTTTTTTTTTTTCTGGCCACAATGGAATGAAACTAGAAATCAATTACAAAAGAAAAAAAAAATGGAAAAAAAGACATGTAGGCTAAACAACATGCTACTAAATTACCAACGAGTCAGTGAAAAAAATCAAAGAAAAATAAAATACATGGAGATAAATAGGAAGACATAGTGGTCCAAAACCTTTGAGACACAACAATACCATCCTAAGAGAAATTTATAGCGAGAAAAACCTACCTCAAGAAACAATAGAAATCGGGCGCCTGGGTGGCTCAGTGGGTTAAGCCGCTGCCTTCGGCTCAGGTCATGATCTCGGGATCCTGGGATCGAGTCCCGTGTCGGGCTCTCTGCTCAGCAGGGAGCCTGCTTCCTTCCTCTCTCTCTCTGCCTGCCTCTCCGTCTACTTGTGATTTCTCTCTGTCAAATAAATAAATAAAATCTTTAAAAAAAAAAAAAGAAGCAATAGAAATCTAAAGTAAACAATTCATCCTTTCATCTAAAGAACTAGATAAAGAACCAAGAAAACCCAAAGCCAAAAGTTAGTACAAGAAAGAAATAACAATCAGAGCAGAAACAGATGAAATAGGCACTAAAAAATTACCAAAATAGAAAATATCAGTTAAATCAAGAGCTTTCTTTGAAAATATAAACAAAATGATAAACTTTTAACAAGACTCATGAAGAAAAATAAAGAGTACCCAACTGAAATCAGGAAGAGGAGAAATAACAATACCACAAAAATACAGATTAGAGATTATCAAAAATTATATGCTAACAAATTAGACAATTTAGAAGAAATGGATAAATTTCTAGAAGCATACAATCTTCCAAAAGTAAATAGAAATAGAAAATAATGAACAGATGATTGGTAATAAAATTGAATTGGTAAAGAAAGTCAAGAAACAGAAGTCCAAAACTAGACATATTCACAAGTTCTAGAATATTTAAGAGAAGAGATACTATCTATTCTCCAACTATTTCAAAAAATAGAAGAGGAAGGAACGCTTCTAAATTCATTCTATGAGGCTAGCATTACCCTGATACCAAAATGAGACAGATACACTACAAAGAGGAGCAGGAGGAAGAATTACAGGCCAATATCCGTAAAGAATACAGATGCCAGAATTCCTGAAAAAAGTTAGCAAACCACATTTAACAATACGGTAAAACAATCATTCACCACAATCAAGTGAGACTTAATCTGGGAGTGTAAGAATGGTTCAATATTTACAAAATCAACTGATACTACATTAACAAAATGAAGGATAAAAATGGTATCTTAATTGATGTCGAAAAGTCATAATAAAACTCAACAGCTGTTTGTGATACAAACTCATAAGTGGGATTACATGGAACACATACCTCAAACATAAGAAAGACCATTGATGGCAAAACCCACAGGTAATAGAACACAAGGATTCCACTCTCACCACTTTTATTCTGCATAACCTGAAGTCCTAACCACAGCAATCAAACAAGAAATAAAAGCCATCCAAATTGGTAAAGAAGTAAAATTGTCACTATTTGCAGATGACATGACACCATAAATAAAATCCCATAAGACTCCACCAAAAAAAGGAGCAGAAAACAAAATTTTAAAAGACTCCATTTAAAGTTACACAAAAAGAATAAAAATACTTAGGAATAAACCCAAGAAAAAGATGTACCCTGAAAACTATAAAACATTGATGAAATGGAAAAGTACATGAACAAATGGAAGATACATGTTCATGGATTAGAATACTATTGGTAAAATGTTCACTCCACCCAGAGCGATCTACAGATTCAAACCAATTCCTGTGAAAATACCAACAGTGCTTTTCAAAACACTGGAATAGTCCTAATATTTGTATGGAACTACAAAAATCCTGAATAGCTAACACAATCTTGAGAAAGAGCAACGACTGAGGTATCAAAATACCAGGTATTTCAATATTGTATTGCAAAGCTGCAGTAATCAAAAAATTATGGTAATGGCCCATAAATCAACACACAGATCAATGGCACACAATAGGAGAGCCCAAAAATAAATTCACGTTTGTATGGTCCATCAATCTATTACAGGAAGGCAAGAATATACAATAGGGAAAAGACAGTCTCTTCAATAAATGGTGCTTGGGAAAACTAGACAGCTACATGCAAAAGAATGAAACTGGACCACTTTCTTACACCACACATAAAATAAACTCAAAATGGATTAGTGAACCTAAATGTCAGACTTGAAACCATAAAACTCCTAGAGGAAAACATAAGCAATAATCTGTTTGAGGGTGGCCATAACATTTTTCTAGATAGGCAAGGGACACAAAAGCAAAAATAAACTATTGGGGCTACACCAAAATAAAAATATTTAGCACAGCAAAGGAAATGATAAACAAATGAAAAGGCAACCTACTGAGAAGATATTTGCAAATGATGTATTTGATATGGGGTTAATATCCAAACTATTAATTTGGATAATTAATACATAAAGAACTTACACTACTTAACACACAAAAACATCTGATTAAATGGGCAGGGAACCGAATATACAAATTTTTACAAAGATGACCTACAGGTGACCAACAGACACATGAAAAAGTGCTCTCCATCACTAACCAGGGAAATACACATCAAAACCACAATGAGATCTCCTTTTAACTGTCAGAATGGATACTATCAACAAAAAATAACAAGCGTTGGTAAGGCTATGGAGGGAAAAAAAAACCCTCATGCATAGGTGGTGGGAATATAAATTGGTGCAACCACTCAGGTAAACAGTATAGAATTTCCTCAAAAAATTAAAAATAGAAATACCATTGATTTGGTAATTCTATTGTTGAGTAGTCACCCTCAAAATTGAGAACACTAACTTGAAAAGATATTTCCATCCCAATGTTCATTGCATTATCATTTATAATAGCCAAGACATGGAACAACTCAAGAGTCCACTGATCTATGAATAGATGAAAGTGTTTAGGTGTGTATACACACACACACACACACACACAAATAAAATAATACTCATCCATAAATAATGAGGTCTTGCCATTTGCAACAACATGGATGGACCTAAGGAGTATTACGCTCAATGGAGTAAGACGATGAAGGACAAATGTTGTAGGATTTCACCTGTGCATGAAATCTAAAAAACAAATCAGAAGCAGATGCAGGGGCACTTGGGTGGCTCATCAGGTAAGCATCTGCCTTCCTCTAGGTCATGATCTCGGGGTCTTGGGATCAAGCCCCATATTGGGCTCCTGGATCAGCAGGAGGCTGCTTCTCCCTCTCCCTCTGCCTCTCCCCCTACTCATGCTCTCTCTCGGTCTCAAATTAATAAATAAATCCCCCATAAATACAGAGAACAAACTTGTGGTTGCTAGAGAGCAGGAGGCTGTGGTGTGGGATGGGTAAAATGGGTGAAAGGGGAAGGGAGGTGCAGGATTCTGGTTATGGAAAGAGTCATAGGGATAAAAGGTAGGATATAGAGAATATAGTCAATGATACTGAAATAGGATTGGTTGGTGACACATGGTAATTACACCTGTGAGCATAACATAAGGTATAGATTTGAATCACTATGTTGTACAAATGAAACCAGCATAACTTTATGTGACCAGCTATACTTCAATAAATTTTTTAAAATGAGCCTTAAAGTATCCCAAAACTACCAAGGAAATAAAAAAGACAAAAAGACAAATTTGAAGAGGGTCTAGAGAAGGGCAATCCAACAGCCAAGAAGACAGAAAGGATGTAGGATAACCAGACAATGACTCAATTCTAAGAAATGATTTGAGAAAGTTAACTCTAGATTTTTTTTTGCCAGTTCCCCACAAAGAGAATACTCCATGCTTCTTGAAAGAAAGATTTTAGGGCAAATACACATTGGTACTCTTTATTCCTGAAGAGCCATCACTCACAGACTCATTAACCCAAGATTTAAAGCCTAGAAATGAACTACCTCATAAAGTTCTAGCTACCTTACTATGAACTTGTTATGCATGTGTTAATTACAGGCTATATCCTTAACTCTGAGGTCTGTTTGGAAGAAAACATTTGTGAAATGATCTTTGGAGTATGACCCATTCTTGAAATTCTTGCTTATCTTTTCTTCTATGATATTACATAGTTCTGGACTACTTTTGGTTTTTGATTGGATGAATAAAAATAAATGATTCTAACTTTCATTTGTTTGACCATCCATTGATCTTTCTACACATCCACTATCCATTTTGAACTCTTATGATCCTTGCACTGTGAACATTATATATAAAATATAGTGATTAAGTAAGCCCCTACATGCTAATACAGATTCCTCAGATTTAAATATAACGTTCCATCATTTGTTGTAAACCAACTCATTTTATTTTTAAAGATCTTGTCCTTAATATCTTCTGAAACATTCCAAAAATGTCATCCACTAAAAATCACCAAAGACTCAGTGACACTTTTCCATCTGTCCATTTTGGGAAGATACTCTCATGTCTAGATCTCTAGTTATAGACACGCACATATTCACATAATAGCTCTCATGCCCATTCAGAACTGGAATGCAAGCTTAAGTATAGGAATTATTTTTATTCATCTCCATACCTCATTGATACTCAATGCTGATTACATTTCCTAACATTTCATTTGGGAAAGATGGGACTGATCTTGGTAGAATATTCTCATGTTCTTAATTGTTAATATATTAGAGGTTAATATATTTAAAGTTTTCAATGGTGACAGATTTAGAGTAACATAATTATTAACTACTACCAAAAGTTAGAAGTTTAAAATACTTGTGATTGTGTCAGATAAACTTAAGAAATTTGGTTCTAGTAATCTTCAGGAGGCATTGATCCTTATAGTCATACATCCAAAGAAGCACATCAGTGCTCATTCAAAGTTATGTTATTTTAAACTAAAAGTGCATGTGAAACAGTATTAGTATTGAAGAAGTACTTTAGAAGAGGTTAAGAAATGCCTTCTATACTTAGGAGTTAAAAATATAAGTCAGAAAATATCACAGTAGAGCAACAGATTTTTTTTTTTAATTTTCTTCAGTATATATTTAACTTTTAGATATGTTGCAGGGAATATGTCAGTTACATATTATATTTTTAATGTTTTAGCTACAAAAGATATTTCAAGAGAAAATAAAATGCTTATAAATACAAATGAGATGAAAAATATAATTGTATTACATAGTTGGTATAGTACAAGTTTATCTACAATAAGCTTACTGTACAAATATTTTAATAAAAGTTAACAGCAAGTGACGAATGGCTAAGCACATGGTATTCCCTGAATGAAACTTTGAACATGAACTTGAAAATTACATTCTGAGAACTCTATTTGTCAATTTTCTCTCAATAAAAAGGGGTATCTTATTAAAAAACAAAATGAAAGGAAGTTCACATAATAACCAAATATTTAAGTTTTTAGAAGTAAGGCTTATTGGCCTCATACACCTGTTCAGAGCTCATGTTATGTATTTATGTAAGTGTATAGCTCCATGCTTGTGATCAAGATTAGTGGTGCTCATCAATATCTTTATTTTTATCTTTTTATTTAGATTATCACAGTCTATTTCTTCAGCTCATTTAGGCGGCCCTGAGAGACTAGTCTGGTCAATGGCATGAGGGAAGAAGTACTATGTACCTCTTTCAAACCTGGCCCCTGAAACTTCACTTGAGATCATCTTCACCTTCACTTTCCTCATGTGATTAGGGGTGCAAGAACCCACTGCAAGACTGAGAAAAGATTAAAAGAGCTTGGATCCCTCCATGACTGTGGAATATAGCATCGTTAGCCTACCCATTGCGTCATGAACAACAAATCCTTCATGTTTCCTATATATTTCTGCAACTATGGTTGTGACATTTAATTTCAAGCTTTAAATATCTTGGTTCAATACTTTACCAAGTTACCTCACAGACTTTTTCTTTTTAAATTTATCTGATATTTTACCTACAGAACTTTGAAATGGTACATAGATTTCAGGATCATTTTAGAAGAAGAATATTAATTGCAGGGGCCCAAACATGAACTGATTAAATTAAAACAAAACCTCAGATAAACCTTTGGCACTGACTTCAAAACTTCTCTTGTTGATAGAGAATAATTCCCTTATGAACTATGCTGGACTTAATTAACACATCTTTCTGTACTAGCAGTTGCTTGTGCAGAGATGAAAAACAGATTTAAAGAACAAGAGGTTGTTGCAACTTGAGTGTGATGAAGCCATGTTTCCCTTGTTACAGTGTGAACTGTGCACTGGCAGCTGCTTGAAAAATTTATGTTATTCTTTATTTAAATTCAATTAGCCAACTTACAGTACATCATTAGTCTCAGATGTAGTGTTCAGTAACTTATCAGTTGCATATAACACCCATTGCACATCACATCATGAGCCTTTCTTAATGCCCATCACCGAATTACCCATCCCCCTACCCACCTCCCCTCCAGTAACCCTGTTTCCCATAGTTAAGAATCTCTCATAGTTTTTTCTCCCTCTCTGATGACTTCCCATTCTGTTTTCCCTCCCTTCCCTTATGATCCCTCTATGCTGTTTTATTCCACATAAAAGTGAAACCATATGATCATTGTCCTTCTGACTGACTTATTTCCATCAGCATAATACCCTCCAATTCTATCCACATCAGTGTAAATGGTATTTATCCTTTCTAATGGCTGAGTCATATTGTATATATTACATTTTATATATGTACTACATCTTTATCCAATCATCTGTCAATGGACATCTAGACTCTTACCACAGTTTGGCTACTGTGGACATTGCTGCTATGAACATTGGGGCACAGGTGCCCCTTTGGATCACTACATTTATACCTCTGGGGTAAATACCTAGTAGTGCAATTGGTAGGTCATAGGGCAGCTCTATTTTTAACATCTTGAGGAGCCTCCATACTTTATACCACTTTCCAGAGTAAAGAATGTACCAGCTTGCCTTCCCACCCAGAGTGTAAGTGGGTTCCCCTGCTTCCACATCCTTGCCAACATTTGTTGTTTCCTATCTCATTAATTTTAGCCATTCTGACTGGTGTGATGTGGTATCTCACTGGGGTTTTGATTTGTAAGTCTAATAATACAATTCACCATTGTACTATTTTCAGTGAAACATTTCTGTAAAGCATTTTAATTACCAACAGTAAACCTTTCCCTGGGAATGTGTTTTTTGTTTGTATTTTTTTTTAACAGTGAAGCTTATTTTTCTTGCCATAATTTATTATGTGTAAATCATGTCTTCTTTATATTACTTCAAAAGTGGGCATCATAGGCTATTTTTACTGAAGCTAGTATCACACAGAAATGCTGACAGTTACATAAAAGGTTTATTAAGTGGCAACATCAAAACATGATCCATTAGTGGGAAGCTGATGTACTTTGCCATTAAATCATAGGTCTCTATAAAAGTGTTAACCTCTTTGAATCAAATTGGGACACAGATAAACAGTAAAAAGCAATACCCAAGTTAGTTCAAATGTAATATTTATTAGTTAATATGCTAGAGTTGTGAAAGTAGATATATATTCACCAAGTTATACGAATTAGCATAAACCCATAAGCCTAGGGCACAAAGAACTCTAGTGAGGGTTAGTTCACACAAGCAGGAATAGAAACTTGAAAATTCCAACAACGACTTAGAGCACCAACATTATTGTCCATCTCTAGCTAGTAAGGCTGATGGCTGCAACAGTAACTGTGTGTTGGTGACTGAAAAGACTGGCCCCAGACAAGAAAATAACTGAAATGAAGTTCTGCCTATTTCCCATACAGCACTGTAAACTGTGTGACCCAAGATCACCATTACCTTATTCTGCAGCACTATCCTAGAAGACATATGGCAGGATACTCAGAGCTATTACTAGAGCTATCTCCTGCATGTATGCATGCATGTACACACCCAGAGGTCTTTGGCAAGCCACACATCTAATTAGGGCCTTTCAATCCCTTAGGGTAGTGAAGAGAATACCATGGGCCACACTGGAGTCAGGACCTCTGGTTTACTCCTGGAATTAAGAGAAGGTGGGAAAAGGGGCCTGGCACATTGCAAGTCATCAACATTACTTATTGAATGGAGAGTCTTATATGTAAGGGAGTTCCTATTTCAGAGAACTTTGAAAAGTACCTTAAAAGACTTGTTCCCATGAACTTGTTTGGAAGCAGATCTAGAACATCCAATAGGGATCCTGTTCTGGGCTTTCCTCTAAGAGTAATGCTTCCTAAGCCTTTCTACATCATGACATACACAGAAAATGATAGTATTTGTATGAAACAGTGGTTAAATGGAGGATTTCGGAATCCTGCATAAAGTGGAAGTGACAGGAAACCTGAGGGCTGATGAGATGGATCCTCCAGCACATAGTTTGGAAGCTATGTTCCAGAAAAGATGAATAATACTGAGAGTCCATTGAGGGATCTAGCTTTTCCTGTTATTATTTAACAGATTCTATCACCTGCTGAGTGCTTACCATATGCCAGCAACTATACCCAACACTTAATGCACACTATTTCTTTTTATCCTTAAAGTAATCTAGGGACTCTACTTCTGGTAACAACAGCATGAGATGGTCAGATGACTGCTCCATAGAAAATGACTATACACTGGACAAAACCATTTGTGACAATCATTTCAGGGCACTGGAAAATAACCAAAGGTAGGCAACAACTTGGGAAATACTAATTCATGTGAAACTGCTACTGTACTGCATTGAGTAATAACTAAGAATTAACTTTTGGAGGGGAGGTGGGAGTCTGAGAGCATTCCCAAGCTCCACCAACTACCAAACATGGGCAGTGAAAATCCAGCTTTATGAGCTGGAGGTGACAGACTCAGGAGCAGGCAACAAAGCAGTTAGAAATTTCAGAGGGAGATTTTGGATGTGAGAAAGCTATAGAGCAACTGATACAATAAGCTTTCCATATATACCTGGTTAACTGCTAAACTATGTGTGCTTATTGGATACAGCAGGGAACCCAACAAAAATTGAAAGAAAGCATGTGAATTTGCCACACATCTGAATGCACAGTGAAATCTACACAAAACAGAGGAGGATGAAAGCCTGACTAACTCAGAGTCTCTGACTACAATCTCTGCCTGTTTGGCCTCTGAACTATGCAGGTGCAGAGGAACTCCTTAGAGAACTAGGCAAAAGAAAAAACATCTGTGGTTGGAGATTTCAGTTTGACTCCAGGCATGTTAAAGTCTAAATCCCTCCAAAGAACAAAACCGATTTCAGATTCACTGTGAGTACAACTACAAATGCTTTTTACTAATTTTTGACCAAAATATATGAGATGGGAAAAGGAACAGGAATGACCCATATCTAGGGAAAAAGGCAGCCATTAGAATTTGACACTGAGTGGGCTCAGAGGTTGGATTTAAGACAAAGACTTCAAAGAGCTATTATAAATACATTAAAAAATTAAAGGAAATCCTGTTCAAGGAATATTCAAATAATGAACAAATAGTAAATACTAAGAGAAGGAAACTAAAAGAATCCAATGGCTATTGTAGAGAAGAAAAGCATATTAATGGAAATGAAAAATATATTGTATATACTCAAACAGATTTGAAATGGTGAAGAAAAAAACAATGAATGAAAAATCAGTAGGTCACAATCTAAAAACAGAACAATAAAGTTAAAAATAAACAAACTTGAAGATCTGTGGGTCAATATCAAGCACTGCAAAATATAACTCAGGCCTGACCTCAAGGTAAGTTCTGTTAAAGCTGCACATGTACCCTGCCCAGACATTGCTGCATACTATGCCCCACACCTTGTGCCTCCAACTGCTGGTGTATGGCCCCCAGCCACTATAGCATTTCGAGAGATCTGGCATAGGATTTGCGGCCTAATGGAAATTTTGCTAATCCTGCTGCCCACTCCCAAGTTCCCTGGTGGCCATGCTCCCTCAGAACTGGTGTGCCTGGGTCCTACTAACACTACAGAGAACAAGCACAGCCCACAACAGGCAGAATGTCAGTGCAGACAAGTGCACTGAAAGGAACCTAAGTGACTCAGACACAACAACAGATTATAGGCATCACACACAGAATACTCTTTTGAAATGCCAGATTCTGTGAACAGGGGACACTCTATTGCAGGGCACTCCAAGACCTCTTTTTTATAAAGTAACTCTTTTCAAGAACAGAAGACATAGCTGATTTTCTCAACACAGGGAAATAGACACAGAAATGCAGAAAAAAAATGAGGAGACAGAGAAATTTATCCCAAATGCAAGAACAGGACAAGGCCATGCCTAGAGATCTAAGTGAAACAGATATAAGTAATATACCTGATAGAGAATTTAAGGCAATGATCAGGAGGGTACTCACTGGACTTGAGACAAGAGTGGAGGACATGAATGAAACCCTTAACAGAAATAAGGCATGATACAGAAGAGAGAAAGGGCTCAATAAACAAAATGAGAAATGTGCTTGATGGAATGAACACTAGGTAGAAGCAGCAGAAAAATTTAGTGACCTAGAAGACAGAATGGGAAGTAAACTGAAGAAAAGAAATAGGAATTATATAAAACAATACATTTAAGGAACTCGGTGACTTCAAACAGGACATTTGTATTTTAAGAGTTCCAGAAAAAAAGGGAGTAGGGAGCAGAAAATTTATTTGAAGAAATAATAGCTGAAAACTTCCCTAATCTGGGGAGGGAAACATATCTAGATCCAGGGGGCACAAAAACTACCATCAAATCAACAAAAGCAGACCTACACCAGAACATATATTAAACTGGCAAAATATAATGCTAAAAACAATATTTTAAAAGCAGTAAGACAAAAGAAGTCAGTAACTTACAAATGAAAACTCATAAGGCTAGCAGGAGATTTTTCAAAAAATTTTGCAAGCCAGAGTAGAGTGGCATGATATATCCAAAATGCTGAGTTGGAAAAATCTGCAGCCAAGAACACTCTATCCAGCAGGACTACCATTAGGAATAGAAGAAGGGATAAAGAGTTTCCCCAACAAAAACCTCCTAGGAGTTCATGACCACTAAACCAGTCCTGCAAGAAATATTAAAGGGGATTCATTGAGTGGAAAGGAAACCCCAAAAGTGACAATATAGAGGTAGGAAACACAAAAGTAGTAAAAATGATTCTTTCCTCTTAAAAAAAAAAAAAAAAGGCAAAACAAAAAAACCACAGAGTCAAAGAACTCACAGAATAAAAGGATATAAAATATAAACATACACCTAAAATGTGGGGAGTTAAGGAACAAAGAATGGTCACAAAGTTAAATGACAACCAACTTAATATAGAAAGCTATATGTAGAAGAGGATAGAATATCACTAAAAAAAAAAAGTCAAAAATCATGATAAGAGAAGGATTAGAGAAACACTTCAAAAAATATAACATGTAATAAAATGGCTATAAATACATATCAATAATTATTTAGAATGTAAGTGGACTAAATGCTCCAATCAAAAGACATAGAGGATTGAAGAAAAAAAAAAAAACAGAATGGATTGAGGGAAAAAAGACCCATTTATACTGCCTATAGTAGACTCGTTTTAGGCCTAGACACCTGCAAATTGAAAGGGTATGGAAAAACATTTATCATACAAATGGATGTCAAAGGAAGTGGGAGTAGCAATACTTAGTTCAGACAAAATAGAACTTAAAGTTTTACTTTAGAGAGAGAGCACGTGTGAGAAGGGGAAGAGGTAAAGGGAGAGAATCTCAAGTGGTCTCCCCATTGAATGCAGAGCCTGATGTGGAGCTCAATCCCACCACTGCAAGATCATGACCTGAACTGAATTCAAGATTCAGATGCTTCACCAACTAAGCCACCCAGACCCCCCCAGATAAAAAACCTTAAATCAATGACTATAATAAGAGATAAAGAAGAATACTATATAATCATAAAAGGGACATTCCAACAAGAAAATAGAAATTATCAATATTTATGCACCAAAGAGGGGAACACTCAAATATATAAAACAGTAACAAAGGAGCTAATAATAATAGGGGGCTTTAAAAACACCATTTATAGCAATGGTCAGATAATATAAATGGAAAATCAAGGAAACAATGGCTTTGACTGACACACTGGAATAGGATATTTTGAGTATATCTGTTAAATCTATCTTAAAAGAAAACACATTCTTTTCAAGTGTATCACAGAATATTCTCCAGAAAAGATCACATGCTGGTTCACAAAACACGCTTCAGCAAATTCAGGAAGATCGAAGTCCTACCATGCATCTTTTACTGACCACAATGCTATAAAGCTAGACATTAACCACAAGAAAAAAATCTGCAAAGAACACAAATACATGGAGTTTAACATGCTTTACTGAACAATGAATAGGTCAACCAGGTGTAAAGTTTTTTCCGGCGAGATAAACACAACACCAGGCAAAGTGGGTGCAAGGCAAGATTTATTAAAAATGCTCTCCGCCGAAGTTTCAGGGCTCAGGAGAAGGGGAGCCAGGAAAGTTGCGCCGGGAGGAGGTGGGCACCCTCGGGCGAGGTTCCGCCACTCTGGAAAGCAGAGTGGCGGAAGTCGCGCCCAAGGCAGGGAGGAGGGGGCTTTTAAGGGGTCTCGGAGGAAGCTCAGGGGTCTTTTGGAAGTTTCCCTTATTTGGATATCCCGCTTGCTCATCGGGATCCCATTGGTCCACGGGAGCCCGGGGCGGGGGGGTCTCAGATTCCTGCTTGGGCCTTTGTTCTCCTGTCCGAGCTCAGGTCTTGTGGCGGGAACTTTCACCATCTTTAGTAGCCCTTCCTGCCAGCCCAACACCAGGAAATAAAAACAGAAATAAAGTACATGAAAATGAAAACACAATGGTCCAAAATCTTTGGATGCAGTAAAAACAATTCTAAGAGGCAACTATATAGCAATACAGGCCTATTTCAAGAAGGAAGAAAAATCTCAAACAACCTCACCTTACATGTATAGAAAAGGGACAACAAACAAAGCCTAAAGGCAGCAGAAGGAAAGAAATAAGGAGTAGAGCAGAAATAAAAATAAAAATGTTAAAAATTAAATAGATCAATGAAACCAAGAAATGGTTCTTTGAAATGGTTCACTGAACCATTCAAATGGTTCTTTGAAATGGTTCTTTCTAGGAAGAAGTTGCTGTGGCTGAGGTCAAAGAGGTTGCTGCCTGGGCTCTCCTCAATACCAAGCATTTTTAAAGAAGAACAGCAAAGATAGAGGACTTATATACTACCTGATTTCAAAACAATATAAAAATAATCATATAGTATTGGCATAAGAATAGAAATACAGATCAATGAAAGAGAATGGAGAATTTGGAAAGATGTTTAAATGGTTAATTGATTTTTTAACAAAGGGGTGAAGTAAACCAATAGTGAAAAGAAAATCTTTTCAACAAATAGTGCTAGGATACCTGGCCATCTGCATGCAAACAATGAACCTTGATTCTTGTACCATGCACAAAAGTTAACTTAAAACAGATCATAAATCTAAATGAGAACTTATTTTAAAACTAAAAATTCTAGAAGAAAACCTAGGGAAAAAAAAATCCATGACACTGCGTTAAGATTTCTGAGATGTGACACCCAAAGCTTCTTTTCTGGCTTATGTTTATTGTGTCATAGAAGAAAAAAATTAGTAAGTCAGCTTTTATTACAAGTACTCTGGTCTTTGAGATATACCAGCAAGGAAATGAAAAGTTAAAGACTGAGAAAATATTTACAGAAATATCTAATGAAAAATTTGTTTCCAAAAAATATAAAAAGTGCTTAAAATACACAGTAAGAAAAAATTTTTATGTTAGTAACCATACAACTTAATTTTAAATTGGGCAAAATATTTGAACACACCTTACACAAAAGATACATAGTTTTCTTTACAAGCACCACACAAAAGAAGGTATATAAGTTGAACAGATACTCCACAGAAGATATACAAATAATCCACAAGACACAAAGAAGCTCACCATCATTGAAATTAAATTAAGCCCTCATTGAGACACCATTCCATGCCCACTGGAATAATTCAGGTTAGAAAGGTGGACAATACCAAGTGTTGTTGAGGATGTGGAGGAACTGAAACACTATGTACTGTAGGTGGATATGCAAAATGGTAGAACCACTTTGAAAAGTTTGACAGCATCTTATAATATTAAACATATACTTACTTGGCTCAACAATTCTACTTCTAGGTATCTACCCAAGACAAAACCTATGGCCACAGAAATATTTATATGATTATGTGTAGCAGCATTATCCATAGTAACCCCAAATAGATACTACCCAAACATAAATAAGATGTGGTAGGTTATACAATGGAATACTTTTCAGCCATAAAAGGGATGAACTACTGATACAAGGTACAAACAAAATGCATGCACCACAAAACAACATGCTAACTGAAAAACGCTAAAAGACTACACAGTTTCCATTCACGTGATATTCCGGAAAAAAGCAAAACTGTTGGAACAGAAAGCAGTCAAATGGTTTCTGGGACCAAGGAAAGGTAGGCATTAGGGATTGAAAAAGGCCCTTTACTTTAGGGGGTGATGCAAAAGTCCTAAAACTAGGTTGTGGTGGCAATTTCCCAACTAAAGATGCTTACCAAATTCAGTGAAATTTATACATAAATTGATTTTAGAGCATGTAAATGACACCTCACTAAAGCTGTTAAACCCATACAGCTCTGTGCGGTAGACCTCACTTCCATTGTGCAACTGAGGGAAGAGTCTCAAAGGCTGGGTAACTCACTTAACGCTAAACAGCTAGTCATTATCAAACCTAAGTCCACATTGGTAATCACTGCTCTACTCTGCTTGTTGGAGTGGAGGAGACACTAGGTACCTTGTGATGCTCCTAGAAGTTTCCACAATCAGCAGATTCCACCCAAGCTGAAACTGGTGTAGGCTGCTCCCCTCTACAGAAATGGTCTGCCACCAGGAAGTGAGGGGTGTCCTGGGCTAGAGGTACAATGTTTAGACGTCCTGCTGCTCTCGGGAAATGTGCTACAGAAAAACAAGCACAGCACAGAGAAGAGGGTTAAAACTCTGGTTTTGGCACTTAACAGTCCTTAAGACCTTAAGGAGGCCATGCAACTTCTTACTGCTTCAGTTTCTTAATCCATGAAAAGGATTTAGAGACATACCACCTCCTTTATGGAGTTGTGTTGGATGTTGAAGGGGCAGTAAGTGAAATAAAGAACCTGATCCTTAGTAGAGCCTCAGGAAAAGTAAATTCTTTTTTAAAAAGTAAAATACTTTTAAATTCCCTTCCCTTTTAGTTCCTAAGAGAAAAAAACATCCAGTCCCACCATTTAATAAGGAGTTAGATTTTTTTTTAAAAAGTGTTTCTCACTGAGGAAAAATGGGAATTATTCATCAGAAGTCCTTCTGGGCATCAGACTTAGCAGGTCCTCAAATTTTATCCAAGATCTCACAGTCATGAAGAAAAAAAGTGCATGAAACTCCTTTTACTCTGTAATTATTTTCTTCCCTTGCTTCACTTTTATGAAGTTTGACATATAAGGCAATCAGTGCCTCCACATGCTCCCATAAAAAAATCAAAAGAGGGGCGCCTGGGTTGCTCAGTGGTTTGGGCTGCTGCCTTCGGCTCAGGTCATGATCTCAGGGTCCTGCGATCGAGCCCCGCATCAGGCTCCCTGCTCCGCAGTAAGCCTGCTTCTCTCTCTCTCTCTCTCTCTCTCTCTCTCTCTCTGCCTGCCTCTCTGCCTACTTGTGATCTCTGTCTGTTAAATAAATAAATAAATAATCTTTAAAAAAAATCAAAAGAAATTATGTAGATAGATGTGTTTGTGACTTATATGTACACAAACTTGCATTATTTGAATTTTTTGGCAGGAAGTAAATATTTGAAACCATGTGCTGAAATGGAAATCTAAAAGGACTATTTTAGCTATGAGAAGTTCATTTTATTAGGTCCAGCAAATGATAGCCTGGAAGAGGTCACTATTTACAAAATCTTTCAAGTTCTCAAGTTTTGAGGTTAGACTCAAAGTGCTCAAAGAATTTTACTGTTGAACATTTTTTGTCTACATGGTATGGACACCTTTCCTCTTCATCACACATGTCTGTAAGGGGGTTCTCATGTCTGACTGTTCATAAAGGCAGAGATGGTATTAAAATGTGGAGATCCAATGCCACCACATCAAAAATTATGATTTCATACGACAGAGGTAGTGCCCAGTAATGAATTTTTTTTAAAACAAATAATCCCTGGTGATTCTGGACCAAACCAAACTCACATCCTGTCTATTTCTCAAGGGCTTCCCTCAGCCTCAGGAAAATTTATGATAATTCTAGATAATAGTTCCTTAGTTTGTTTTGGATGTTAATCAGTGTTATAAAATAGGATTTAGGCTCGGATAAGCTTGGGAACACACTATTACTCATTATGTTTATAATGATTTAATTGTAGACTTGCTCTTAGCATCCATTACCCCCATCAATATTTACAATTCTGTATCAATACTGAATAATTCACTATTTTCTTGTTCCGTGTATAGCCTCTTCTCTCCAATTGGATTTGTAAGATCCTAGAGACAGATGTCTATTTCAGGCAGAAACTTTGTAACTGATACTTAAGAAAGGCAAAGATATTGACATACAGATTTTAGCTGAGTAACACCACCATGGAATTAGCTGGAAAAGGGAAGCATGATGCTCAAAAGTTTTATTATGTTCCCAGGTTCAGTTTTCTCCCATTTCCTGAATATGACTTCTAAAAAATTTCCAGAGAAAATCCTACACTTGAACAACCAAAAACTCAGAGCAGGCCTCTCCACATAAGGTTAAGGAATATAAGCTACTGCCTAGTGGACAAGGGAAAGGGGAGGGCCTAGATAAACAGCACAGTATCAAATACCACTTTGCTAGAATAACTTTTCTCACATTTGTAGCATTATGGCTTTGGGCACTTAGAGGCACATGAATATAATGAAGAGTTTAAAGAGAAAAATAGGCTAATATGTAGATTTAAATTCATGTACACCTGTGCCTAAAAATTGAAGTGATATTTATATTCTTTTTTTTTTTTTTTCAGAGAGAGAGGGAGCGAGAGCGAGCGCAGGCAGACAGAGTGGCAGGCTGAGACAGAGGGAGAAGCAGGCTCCCTGCCAAGCAAGGAGCCCGATGTGGGACTCGATCCCAGGACACTGGGATCATGACCTGAGCCGAAGGCAGCTGCTTAACCAACTGAGCCACCCAGGCATCCCGATATTTATATTCTTAATGTAGATTGATGAACTTCAGATCAGAGAACCTTCTAAAGCTGTATGTAATATTCTGCCAATTTTGGGGTCATCAGCTTCACAAAAGGATCCAGAACCAAAAAGGAATTTATCCCTCTCTGGTCTAAATAATCTATTTTGGGTCATATAATCATGAAGCTTACAAAACTAAGATTGACCTTATATATTCCCCTGAACAACATTTAGCTGTTTTGGGTATTTTTTTTTTCCCCCAAACACTAATATAGGAGGTTTAATAGAGAGGCACTATTTACAGATCTGAAGCTGTGAGGTCTTTGCTGGTCTCTTGGAACCAGATGTTTACATATTTACTTAAAGTGACCCACTGAATAATCATGGTTACAAGTTGAACAGCACACATTCTTTCAGTTTTATAAATACCAGGAAGTTTATAAACTCAGTGAAAAACTAGCATTTCTGGTAACTGACCTCAAACTATATTTGCTAAGATAATATAAACCATTGTCCGGAATCAATATAGCCATTTTCTCCAGCAAACATTGGGCAGCATTTCCCAAGACAAAGTCTTCTGCATACATCCTCCTTATTTTTTAAGGATTGCAAGTAAATGTTATAATTCATACAGTATTTCTTTCAGGCCAATGAATACTTAGAACTGGAATTCGAATGTTTAAAGCAATGTGGTATGATCAACAGATGTAAGAGTAAAGTTAGAGCAATTTTGCCTTATGATTTTCATAACACAGATCACCCGTGTATTTATCTTTCCTTCCAGTAACTTGGTTTGAGGTTTGCAGTTAAGTACATTTTTACTGCTATAAAACATCAACTAAACATACTGACAAGATTAGTTCAATGGAATTACCTTTTATATATTGTTATCTGGGGAAAAATATCCCAGAATTAGGTGAATTTTGATAGCTCGCATATTGTACCGGCATTCCAACAAAATGATGATGGCCCCTTTCCTCAAGCATGGATTTATGGTGATTGCTTTTCTTATGGGGATTTATTTCTATATACTGCAACTAACCTTCATGCGAACAACACAAAAGACAAGCCAATGGGTGGAAGTATACATTTATTCTATGACAACAGAATATTTTACTCCTACTAGTGCTGATAAATTATTTCTTTGCTTAGGCACAAAATGTATGCCAGGGTAATCTTAAAGGAAACAATATAGCAGAAAGGAGCATGAACTTCAAAATAAGAGTTGGAGTTGTTCGTTTATTTCTTACTTGTGTATTTATTATGGACCCATTTTGTGCTGGGGACTGAGAATACAACAGGAAACAGGTACAGTCTCTGCTGCCTAGAACATTACAGCTTCCACTCCTGGGGTGCTTTGGAGTACTTTTTATTTGCTATTTGCCAAGCTATTTGCCAAGCCTCAGTTGCTTTATCTGTAAAGGAGGGGATATCATCTCTGAGTGTTTCCATGAATATTTATGAAAAGGTATCTGGTTCATTATCTAACAAAGTAACACTTAGATCTGGATTGTTATTAAATAACTACTTTGTGGTTTTGAAGTGATAGACAAGCCATGTGGCAGATCAGAGTACACATTTCAAATTCTTGAAAGAGTACAACAGCCCTATGTGGTTTCAAATTGTTCTATAGTCTAATGAGGATATTTTATCTTGCTAAACAGTCTAACCCCAGATGTCCAGCACAGTAAAAAATGCAAGCCTCCTGAAGGGTTACTTTGAACACAGACCAAAACTACAACTTAGGAATGTGTGAAACTGTGGCTAGAATCAAACTCAGGGGTGGCAAGCAAAAGAAGACTCAGTTATGAAGTTTGTTCTGGGAATAACTAACTCCCTGTCAAGAGCAAGATGTTTCTATCTCTGCATGAGGATCACCGCTGACGCTGAACTCTAACTGAAGACTTGGTTGGGTGGCTCCCAGTCTTCTCTGGCACTTAAATATCTCCTTCTACCTCCCTTGTCAATGAACTGCAGCTTTGGAAAGATCATGTCTGGAGTACTGGAGGAGCACAGGCACACAGAAGACATTGCATGAGTGTTTGCTATTAGTACTGTGTCTGTTTCTGAGTTTAATTTCTCCATGATTAAATAAAGATCTATATAATGAACTTCTATCATGAGGACACAGAACATTACCACATCAACTTAATAACATTTTAGCTAAAAACCCAAGAAACTCAAGGGGCTAGTGATCCTTTGCAGCTTTATCCTGGTAAGTTAAGTGAAGGCTTCTCAGAACACTGGAGCGGCTGAAGAACGTTCAGAATCCTAGCATGGATCTTTATAGGTCCAGGAAACCCAAGCTCAGAACTACTGGGTTTATCTTCAACCCTTCTGAGAACATTTTAAGTAGCCTTGTATGAAGTACAGATTAAGGACTTGTAAAAATTTGATCACTACCATTGTCTTAATGTTTAAAAAAGAAAAATCAATACTTCCTGTAGTGGGTACTATTTGTAGGCTGGGCCACAGAGATTCCCTAGCTCTGTACCTTGTCTGTAGCGCTTGGCACCAGGTTTTTGACTTAAGTTACCTAAAATTGAGTCCCTGGCCTTTGTTAGTTGAAACATGGATAGCCACTTCTTTCTTTTCAGAATTCAGGTACTGTGATACTGAGAGACTGTAGGTCTGGTGAGACCAGGGCTTTTGAGAAAGGTCCATGATTTCACCTTCAAGTCCCCAGAGCCCAGTCTGAATCCTCGCAATAAATTCCCCTTTTTAGTCTAAAGTATCTCAAATTGGTTTTTGTTACTTACAAACAATAGACACTTAGATACACAACAGGTGAAATGCTAATTGGATAAAAAATCCAGATTATGATAGTTTGGAAAATATCAGATTGATCAGGGTTTCTATGGAGAATTTGAAAGAAACTTGTGACAGCTCTCATTTCCAGGGCTCCAGGATGTAGGAGCAGGGGCTCGGTTTGGGCTGATGATCACACTCTGATGAATCCAGTGTGTGGAACTGAGTACCACCTGTCTTAAGTATCTATTTCTATCAGCTCTTTGACACAAGCCGAAGAAGGCTTCCAGTTTAGGGTGGAGTGGTATCTGAACCCCGTCCCCAGTAGGAGTATGTATGTATGTATACACACACACACACACACACACACACACACACCCCACACTTGTCTGAAAGATGGGAGTATGGCATATCTTACATAAGCCATTTCTCAGCGAGGGATGTCAGAGACTCTGGAGAGAACTCAAGAGAAAGGGAGAGAATATCGGAGTTAGGTAGTGCTGAGTCCGAATATCAGATGGGAAGGGGCGGTTGAGGAATACAATGGTCTGGTGGTACTCCACTCAACAGCCCTATAGCATGGTTATCCCATGAAGAGGCAACAGTGGACAGAGTCACAGGGCTGTGTAGTGCTTGTACTCCAAGCTGACTTGTACTGGGAGGGATTCCAAATCTCAATCTTATCTGAGTCCCTTTGGCCTGATGAGTCTACAGCAACCGACTCTGATACCCAGGCTTGGGCTAGCACCTGGAGGGGGTGTAAATGGGTGATAATCCTAGCTCCGCCCTTCTGAAGATGGCTCAGCCACAAGAAACCACATCATCCCAGGGCAGAAACAGGGATGCAGTAGGAACCAAGCTCCCCCACCCAGGCTTTGGAGCAGTTTGTAGAGACAAACAGCACGGATTAACAACTGGGCTGCAGTTTCATGTCCTACAGCGTCTGGCAGCCTCAGAAGAGTGATCAGTTTGATTTAAGAGACATACATTTCTACCCACAGCTGACTGCCAGTCCTGTCACTGTGGTAGCAGGGAGAATTTTGTCAGAGACTAAAATCAGCATGTAAATCAACACAGCTTTCCATGTCACAAAGCACAGAGAAACACAGAGAATAGATCATCTGATGTGCCAGTGTAGCACAGTATCTTAAATACAAGAAACAAGATAAAGATCTGTTAAGATCTGTTTTGGGAAACAAACTGGGGAGTACAAACCCTCACAAGGCTATGAAAATTTCTTCTAGAAGGCCAGAGAGAGGTTTCAGCCCTTGTGGACACTGAAAAGTTAGGATGTCCAAAGCCTTCTCCCAAAAAAGTAACCTCGTTTTAAAGATTAGTTCCTTCACTAGGCACAATTCACTTTCCAGTAGGATGTTGAGGATTTTAATAGACAAACGTGATCTGAAGTTTGGTTTGGTAAGTGAATAAAGTCTGAATAGAGAAAACTGGTTAAGTAGCCTGTCTGCAGAGGACACTTAGCCACATTTTCTTATTTCAAGTATGTATGGATGACCCTAATGAGTTATTTATTCCATGTAATCAGTTCATGACTCTGCTTCAGAAAAGGGGGGGGGGGGAGGTGGCCGGGAGCCTCTGCTCTGGCAATTAGGTTTGTGGAACTTGGCAAATAATATATTGTGTGTAACAATATATAGACAGTAAGGGCTCTGGGAAGTTTATAGGCAGCTTGAGAAGATTTTATCTACTATTTTTAAGTCACCCGGATTTATAATTGCAGTTTCCATCATAAGCATTTGACACAATGAACATTTTGAAAGTGCTTCCTACTCTCCTAATGGCTTCATTCAGTTTTTCTTTATTTCTGAACGAAGATTGATTTTACAGTATCCTGGCAAGTGGAAGGCTACTTTAGTCTTCTATATTACATTAACTCCTGTATGCATCTCCAATTTATAGCTGCATTCCATTGCTATTTACTGTCCGCTTCTCTATCCTAGCACAAAACAAGGCTGAAGTTCAAACGCTCTAATAATTGTTAGATGCGACCCACAAATGAATTTTAATCCTGATTTTATATAAGCCCTAAATTAAAGTAACAGATTTCAAAAGTATTTTCAAAATTTCAAAGGTAAAGTTCTTGTCTAGAAATGATTTAGGAAATGGTCATATTCGCAATATCCCTAAGTTTGAATTCTGATCGTAAGTACACCTAATTATACATAAATGAGATGTGTCAAGATAGGTGCTGGGACATAAATGTTGTCCATGATCTCTTTACCCACCTCCAACCTCTCGAAGATACACAGGATTATCCCACTGACAAAGTGTTAAGTTCATACCAAAACAGAAGGGAAAATGATTGAAAAAGAAGGCTCGCTTTGAATGAGGAGCAATGTCAAGGGCGTTGGCATAGCAATCCTGAAGGGAAGGAAAGGGCATTCAGGTGGTGACAGCTTCCCAGAGATCTCAGAGTATTTCTTTGAAATCTAATAGGAAGCCTTAACCTAAAACCTGCCTTGAATCCCTGTTCACATTTAAAGCTTAGACCCAGTGTCTTCCTAAGCTCTCTCAATTGTTTAATTGGCAAAAGGGGCAATTCACTGACAAGGGTTACTGGAAATACCTTATAGAAACAGAAGAGTCTTACTCAATTGGTGACACATGTTAAATATTTAATATGCGTCCAGCACTATCAGGATCCTGTTTCTACTCTGAATGAGTATGGCAGCATTTGGAAATTTAAAAACACATACATTTTAAATGCCCAGAGTAAACCAAGCCATTGAAAGAACTAAGCAGCTATTATTGCAGGCTTGGAATATCAGAAAGGCACTCCTCTGGATTAGAGCTTCTTTAATTCATCAAAAAAGGACACTACATTTTGGCCCCTAAAAACAAAAGATGTGGATATTTTCTTGATTTCAAAAAGATGGTGACCTCGAATCATTTGATGGACTCCTCTCAATCTTGCTCGTCTCTTGAACCAACCCCAGCAGCATCAGCACCACCGGAGTGGGGGTGGAGGTGGGGGACCATACCAGAAATGCCTGTTTGAAAATCTCGGGCCCCAGCCCAGCCCCACTAAATTGGAATCTGCATTTTCACAAGATTCTAGGTGATTTCTATGCACATCATTTTTGAGAAGCTTGGTTATACACTTTTCCCATGATTCATTTCTATAAAATCTAGATTTCTTCAACTTTTTAAAAAGTATATACTTGACTGCTGCCTTTGCTGTCAGTGAAAACTAGCCCCTCTCTGCAAAATTTCAAGTGAGAAAAGGAAAGATAAATTGGCAGCTTTTAAACAGATTTCCCACCATGCCCCCCTTTTCCAGAGTATTCTCACCACATGCCCATGGCAGCTGTGTTTACCTCCGTGATTAGACAGTACAATAAATGCACCCAGTGATAAACTAAGTTGATTTAATAAAATGCCTGACTGCATATACATGTTAAAACAGTCGGTTATTTCACCAAAACAATGGAAAATGTCTTCTGTCTACAAAAAATGCAAAGTATGGCCAAGTAGATACAATGCAACAGTGACTAATTCTTTAAGATATCTATAGAAAAGAAGATGGGTTTCCAGATTTGTCCTTAAACATGATGAAGTCTCGTTTCTAGGGAAAGGACATCGCTGTATAATTACAAATCCTTAGTTTGCTCAGACCAGTGGACACTTTGATCTTTCTGAGGGATGTGTAAGGAAACTGGATGTTAGAGGAGAGTAATGGGGGGAGTTATTAATCACCAATGAGATCTATGTATCTTAAATCTGTGGCACTGGGCTCTGGTAGCAGATTGAAGGGAAACTGGATTTCTTAGGGCATTCTCCTACTATCCTTGCCTAAAAGATAGCAAATGCTCCAAGAATCCAAATTGAGAAAGTGAACAAATGATACTAAGTCAGCAGCATAGCAAAGAAATCTTTCACAAATAGTAGAGTTTGGGATGTGAAGAGTAAGGCTTGATCTATCCCCACACAGGACTCTGCAGCCTTTGTTGAGTAGAGGAAAACAAACATATACAAAACCAAAGACATCTCAGAGCACAAGTCAAAAAAATATATATATATTCCCTATTCCTTCCAATCCTTCTCCTTGTCCCCTTTCTTCTGGAAAGTTCTTTCTTTGGTCTTTGAAAGGAGAAATTAAGAGAAACAGCCTGCAACAGAGGGAACAGCAGGGACTTTGAGGCCAAGCAAATTCGAGTTTGGATTTAATTGTCTCAAGTGTGTTTTCAATCCAAGTTGCACAGGCGAGTGAAAGAGCAGCAGCACAAGGATGAGGGAGGGCCGTGCTGGAAAGAAGTACCGTGAGATGAAGGAGAAAGATACCCAATTAGGGCATCATTTTGCTTTTATATGGCTGGAATTTTGCACTTTAATCCTTACCATTTTATCCCTCAATACAAACATCAGTTACATTGTTCTTTACAGAAGAGTGAACGGTTTCAAAAGCACAATAATATTAGGGGGAAAAAAAGAAGCATGTGTGGTAGTGAAAGTAAAAATTCTTGGTCGACCCACTCCCAAGAATAATCATTGTTGACCAAATGGTATAGACATAAAGTTTTTAACTGTAAAACAGCAAAAATATAAAAGTTTTTTTATATATGCAGAATAATCATCATCATTCTGGTAGGCTGAATAATGGCTCGCAAAATACATTGATGTTCTAATCCTTAGAATGTGTATTCCTTGTATGACAAAAAAGAAAAGAGAGCATTACAAATTTATTAAGAATATCAAGACAAGAGGGGCACCTGGGTGGCTCAGTGGGTTAAAGCCTCTGCCTTCGGCTCAGGTCATGATCTCAGGGTCCTGGGATCGAGCCCCGCATCGGGCTCTCTGCTCAGCGGAAAGCCTGCTCCCTCTTCTCTCTCTGCCTGCCTCTCTGCCTACTTGTGACCTCTGTCAAATAAATAAATAAATAAATAAATAAATAAATAAATAAATAAATAAAATCTTAAAAAGAAAAGAATATAAAGACAAGAGACTGCACTGGGTTATCTGGAAGAGCCTAAAGATGGAATCACACATGTCCTTAAAGAAGCAAGAGATTTGACAAGGCAGTGTGACCATGGAGAAAGTTTGGAATGAGGTAGCCACAGTCATCAGAAGCTAGAGGGAATGGACAGATTCTCCCCTCTAGCTGTCAGAGGAAATGTTGCCCTGTTGACACTTTGATTTCAGCCTCATTGGCATACTAATAGAAGCAGGCTTTGGAATGAATCTCTCACACTAGAAGACAAAGAGAAGGGTGTGCATCTTTTTTTTTTTTTTTCTTTCCTGAAGACTTATATGTATACGCTCCAAGCTAACATACTTTAGTTTAGTCCCTGGGTCCATCATTTTCTAGAATATTTAATCTATTCTTAGTATTAGCCAATTCTTCACAGCAAAATATATTAAGACTTAATCAATCCCAGTTAACATAATTAAGAAAGTAATGTATCTCGGGGTGCCTGGGTGGCTCAGTCAGTTGAGCATCTCTTGGTTTCAGCTCAAGTCATGATCTCGCAGTTGTGGGATCAAGCCCCCCACTCAGCGCAGAATCTGCCTCAGATTTTGTCTCACTCTCTCTCCACCCCTCCCCACTCGTGTGCTCACTTGCTCTAAAATGAGTAAGATCTTAGAAAAATAAATCTATCTGGAAACTCATACCAGGGTTTTAAGAATTATGCTTTTGTACTATGAATATTTGAAAAAATAAAAATTTGGGCTGGAAAGAAGAATTGTGTTTTTAGTATTTTTTAAAAGGTAGTTTGGCTAAGGAAAATTCATCTAGGTAAAATCATGACTTATTCTTCTAAGGGTCAGAAACAGAATTTGCAAAATCTTAGGGAAACCATCCAGGTCTATGCAAATTGCCTCTCCCACATAAACAAGGACCAGTTGCAGGTTATGGTGAGGGACACACATGTATATCCTAAAATCCCCCTAAAAGGAATTTTTTCAAACTGGAAGTTAGAAAATTTCCTATGGCAAGAGTCATTCCTCCACATCTCCATCTGGGCTGGTACTTTTCCCCCAAGTACAGATTTCCCAGTCTTAGGAGACATGCATTATTTGAACAGAGACAGAGACTGAATTCTATTCACAGAACTTTGTTTGAACCTTGGAGGAGGGGTACTTAGCTTAGCTGCCAGTATTTTCTTTGGGTTCTTTTTTCTTTCATTGTTTTGGTCAAGTTGGATGGAGAATCATAAACAAGGCAATAGGCCAGTTTCTAAATCTAACCAAAATAAATCTTTGAGCATTTACTATTTATGAAATACTAGGGGAAGCATATGAAGTAGTTGAAGATACAGGCTCTATATTAAAGGTGCCTAGTGCTAACAAAAAAGCTGTTAAAGCTGGTCTCTGTGGGTTTGTTTGGTCACGCTAGAGATGAAACATAAATCTAGAGGTTGAAGGGACGGGACCTTTCACATGGGAGGAAAGAGCACAGGACAGCCTCCTAGGTGCTAAAAATGGAGTGGATGGAGTAGGAGTGAGCTGTGGTCATGTCTGGTGAAATGGCAGACTCCTCGGACCAGAACAGAGGGGAAAGGGAAAGAGTTGCAGAGGGTTTGGGACTTCAGAAAAATGAGTTTGAACAGCATTCTTGAGAAGTCATGGCCTACTGAAGTGTTCTGGATCAGCAGAGCTATAGGACATAAATGTACTTGAGGAGGATTAATTTGGTACTGAGGCATAGAACTGATAGAGGCAGTGGGAAATTAGGAGGTTATTATGGCCACATGAGAATGATATAATGAAAGAAGATTGAGAGAAATGAGATGGAGGGAAGACATTGCTGCTGGGAAAAAGGAATGCTAAGATTCAGTGAGTAATGATAGTGGGGAAGAAAAAAATGAGCAGTTTTGACCTTGGCTGGTTAGATTTCTCCAACCTGAATGAGGATAGGAAGAGGACAAGTGTTAAAGGATAAACAGTTTCAAAGAAGTTGGCATCTACATAGAAATGTCCAGCAGCCATCATGAACATATCGGACTGGAAACATGAAGAAGCCAGAGCAGGAAATAAAGGCCTGAAACTCATCAGAACAGAGATAATAGAACTAGTGCCCTGAAAAACAATCAGCATGTTTGGAGCAGAGAATACAGAGCTTGCAGAGAACGTTTTGAATGATAATGTGAGCAGCAAATAGGGTTGGGATAGGGAGGGGATCCATCAATGGAGACAAAGGAGCAGTGGTCAGACAGGTGTGAGCAACATCGTATTTGGATAATTCCATAGATTTCTAGGAAAAAGAACTTGAAGGACTGCTCATTGGTAATTTTGTAACTATATCTATGCATTGTGTACCCTGAAATTAACCAAGGCTCATTTTAAGATTGTGGAATTAGAGACTTCTGCTGTGGATTTTCAAACTCACCATTTCCTGCCATCCCCATTAGATAATGAAGTCAGTGTTTATGTTGTGTAGCTGATTTCAACTTGAGAGATAACTTCAGCTGACCTTTCCTTTTCCATCAGCACAATTAGAAGGTAGTAGCTAACAGAGCCACCAGATTTTTACTAAGCAACCTACTATGTGAAAGACCCACAACAGGGGCTGGACAAACCCCTTATTCACTAATATTCTCCCTTTTAATGCAAAAGGTAAGCATTACAAGTGTTTAAGTAAATCAAATGCAGGATGGAAAAAGTCTTAAGTCTAACATATGGAGTTAATGGTGACATGTTGCTTGTTTTTATAAGCACACGAGCTTTTTAAAGCTAGCACTCTGGCTACGCCCATTAGGTTCCATGGTCCCCTCAGACTTTGTTACATGACATCTGGTACTTCACTGCTTTAGAGCTAAAAAGAAATACCATGCGTGCCATTTGCTTTGTTTCAGTGTTTCTAAATGGTTCCCTTTCCACTTGGTCTTTCTGTTAGTGGTAATATTCTTTTAAGCATTTCAGAAATTGAAGGTCTGGTGTTAATAGACTTTTTTTTTCTTTAAGAGGGACTATACAACTACAATTTGACCATTAGCTTTAACAAAGTTTTAAAGAGAGGGCTCCACCCAATGATGGAGTTTTTGCATAAAGTATATGCCCTTGGACTAAAGATTAGGACACAGCCTATCAGGACACAGAAAATCAGTTGCAGATTAAAGTGGCTCAGGGTAACCCTTTATGCCAAGACTTGTATGTTACTTTAGGAAAAATTCCTTATCAAGGATCCTAGTCTGGGAAAAACGAAACTCTACAAACATGTTTGAATTTCATACATCTTGCTAGCTGTGCAGGAGGGCTTAGCACTAAGAGGTATTTCCTATGTAGGGACTTTACAAATGTTTGTTGTCTTCCCTGCCTTGTTGACAGGCAGCTCGACCTTATAGGATAAACTTCATCTGTAGTCCACAAACACTAGTGTACAAAGGAGATGGCTCAGAATCCCTTGGTTGTCATTTTTTAAAAGATTCCTGGGCTTAGTTTCTAGATATTTTGATTCTGTACATTCGAGGGTATGCATAGGATAGATCTGCATTTATTCGATTTGCAGATAATTCTGATGAGCAATCATGTTTAAAGTCTGCTCATTTCTTCCTAGATGTATTGTTCTATGACTGGGAGATTCTATGAAAAGTAGGCTGTGTTCCAGACTGAGGGTCCATTTTCCATATGCTAAGTATGGGCATAAATGCACTGAACCTTCTCAAGTGAAGACTGATGGCCCTTTTTTAGGGGGCCATAGCTGACATACTAATTTATGATCTTCTAAATCTTGGTATATAACTACAGCAAAATGTAAGAAGTGCAGAGGAAACATTATCTTGTCCTAGGAGGACCTTGGAGCATTTGATAATTCCTTATATTTCCTCAACAGGTGATAGAAGAGATTAGGAATCCAATAATATAATCCATGGCATGTAAGTCAAAACAGAACCTGGATTTCTTCTTTCCTAGTCCAGTTACTATGAAATACATAATTAGGTGGTCAAATTAAATCTCCCATGGTATTATTTTAGTGGGATAAAAAAGATAATTTCTCTCAAAACACCATCACCTTTTCCCTACCTCCTAAGAATTAACATCCCAGAGAGACAGCCCTACAGTGCAAAGGCTACCTTAAAAAAATCATGCATATGACACTAAAGCTTTCGATTTTCATTTAACATATCCTACATATTCCTCTAGGTCAGTGTGTGTCCATAACTCATTCTTTGTAACAGCTTCATAATATTCCATACTATAGACTTCTCTTGATTTAGATCTTGATTTTTCCAATGGATTTACTGATGGACTTCTACTTATCAGTTTTTTTAATCCCTACCTCAATGCTGCAATTAATATTCTAATGCACACTGTTAGGGTCCCTGATCAAAGGAACGAGACTTCTGTAATGCGAAAGTCCCGCAAAGTTTTATTTCCTGCCAAGCACCGAAAATCAAACCGACCAGTCGGGGCGTCTCTTACAAAGAGGCGACAACGACCAGGACACCGACCCCGACAACGCCGCTCCCAACTCTGCTACCTGACAACGACCCTACCTGACCACAAAGCCCCACGGGACTGCCGCTCCCCGGTGAGGCCGCTCCCCGGCAAGGCCGCTATCCCACCATGCCGCTCCCCGCTGAGGCTGCTATCCGGGCGAGGCCGCTCCCCCACCCCAGGGCTCCGCTCCCCCAACACAACCCTACCTGACTGACGAGGCCGCTCCGCCGACCAGGCCGCGCCGCGCCGCTCCGCCGACCAGGCCGCGCCGCGCCGCTCCGCCGACCAGGCCGCGCCGCGCCGCTCCGCCGACCAGGCCGCGCCGCGCCGCTCCGCCGACCAGGCCGCGCCGCGCGCTCCGCCCCGCCAACCAGGCCGCTCAGCCGACCAGGCCGCTCTCCCAACAGCCACGAGACTCCCAACGACCACCCCAAGGACGACTACCCCCACCTGACCTCCCACACTAACCTTTATAGAGGTGGTTGAGCCCGGCCCACACACAGGTGGCCAATGAGATTGCAACACACAGGGAAAACTCCACAGTCATGCTCGCTCAACCATACCGGTGGCCAATTGAATTCCAGCTCACCATAGCAAATATATGTGCACCCCTCTGATTGGATGTCTCCATCCGGCCTGGCCCACCCCTATATCCGGGATTTGTAAGTAAGTTCCTCTGGGAGGGGCATGGTCAATCCAAGCTTACAACAACATGGTTACCTCTGGCTAATCAGGCTCTTACATGTGCTAACCTTTTGGACAGATGATTTCTATGAGTAAGATTGATTTGTGCAAAGGTACAAGAATCAGAACTCTTACTAGATTCTGTAGGATTCTTTTCTGAAGAGTTAGTAGCAATTTCACATTTCCATCAGCACTGTGAGTTTTTTTTTTTCACAGCCTCATCAACATTAAACTCAAAAATTGAAAAATGTTCAATCTTCTATTTGAAAAATGGCTTTTTTGTTGCTTTAATTTGCATTTCTCTGGGAATGAACTATAACTTTTTGTGTATGTTGGCTCTTTGTATACCCTTTTCTGTAAATGGCCCTCTAGGATAAAATAATGTTCTTCCTCACACCATGTACAAAGAAAATTCCATGTAAGGTCCAAAGAGGCCAAAGCCAGAAGGGGGGAAAAAAAGTTGTCTAATTGAGTGGAAGAGCTACTTGACATATTAAACAAGATAAATCTAAAACTGTAACAAAGGAGGAAGAATTAAAGTAAAGTTGAATTTATAACCAATAAATTGTTTATATTGTCTTTTGTCTGACAGAAACATCTAAAGACAAATAAATTATATCAAATACATGACAGACTTTAACAAAAGATTAATATCCCTGAATATGGTTCTTTTAAAATATGGATACAAAATACACAAAAGGAAAAAAAAAAAAGCAGTGACATTTTTTTCCACGAAGTTTTGAAGATTCTTGTGTTTGAAGCGTAAACAAAGTACATGTTTACATCGGATTATTGAATAGGAGGTGCATTTCCTCCTATACAAGTTTCTCCCATAGCCATCTGTTCCCTGCCTATAGTCTCTTGGCATTTGGATCTGATTTCCTCAGGTGGGAGTGTTACCTTTGGTAAGCCTCACATGCTGATCACATCTTGTTTCCTTTTGTCTTCCTCCCAGCCTTCCGTCTGCGGCACTGTAACAAACTCAAAGCAGTTCAACTACCTCTTAAAGTCAATAGCTAATATTCAGAAAATTCTGTGTACTAGGCAAAGAGCTCTACTGAGTACCATTCACAATTTCAGGTGTGCCCTATAATGGGAGAATCACATCCAGTTCTATAGTTTAGAAACCGAGTTTAGGAAAGACACCTGTCTTGCTTTATTTATAGCAGAATTTAAAGCACTTCCTTGTAAGTTACTGTAGGTGAGGAACACCTGAGAGAGTTCATGAGAAAGTACTTTGTAAAGTCTCAGGTACTCAATAGTAACCTATTGGGCTAGATTTTCCTTTAAAACTGTGGTTAAAAATAATCTGTGATCAGCAGGGGCATCACATACCCCTTGCTCCTTATCCCCTACTGGAGACAGCACATTTCTCACCAGCTGCCATTTGCTAGAATAGCTGCTTCTAGGAAATCAGCATCATTCAAAGCCCTGCCTTGAACAACATCCTCAGAAAGACCTCTCTGCCTTAATAGTTTTTCCCGAGTAGGCAGCACTCTGTGCTACTTCTCCTTTATAACAATTACAGTTCTAATCAATGTCTGCCACCTGGACTTCAGCACAAACTCACTAAAAGCACGAACCACATTTCTTGTGGGATACTTAGCACTATGCTAGGTGCATAGATAAACATTCGAAATGAAAGTCACAGCATTTTACATAATACCCTCTGTAAGAATCTAATTGTTACCGTTTGTTCACTTATCCATTATCTATCTCCCTTATGAAAATATGGGCTTCACAAGAATAGGCGCTTTGCCTTCCTTATTTCTAGTCCTTTATATTCTTAACATCTGGAACTTGGAACATATAGGTGCTCAATGAGAATTTGTTAAATGAATATTGGTCTCTGTATAGGCTGTTGTTGGCTGACTTAATGGAACTTTGCGATCACCACCTTCCATTTTCAAAGCTCCATGATTGACTGTTGTGAGCACTCCTGGTTTCTACATACAATAGCCCTCCCCAAACCCCTCTGCCCTGCCCAGACCCTTCTTCATGATTCCAGTTACCTGCAGTCAAATGGTCTTGAAGCAGATAATCCTCCCACCAAATCATCAGATAAGTCAGTAATATTCTAATGCTGCCTTCACAATGCCTAGGTCATTGACCCCACTTCAAGGTATCACATAGGGATGTCCTCTCACAGCACACGAAAAGGGAGTACAGTACACAACATTTTGAGAGACCACACTCACCTAACTTGTCATAATATACTATAAATAATTGTTCTGTTATTTCTCACCTCTTATTGTGCCTGACATATATCTAAATTTATTGCAGTATGCATACATATAATGGGTTCAGTGCTTTCTGTAGTTTCAGGCCTCACTGGGGGCCTTGGAACATACCCCAACAGGTAAGGTGGAGTCCAGCATTTGACTTATCTACAGTTCAAATTAATATCACTATATTATATTTCAAAACATACACAAAAATTAAAGGATGAGAAAATGTTTGAGATCTGTTATACCATTTTTTTTTTCCTGGATGACAGTTATCCAGAGTTACAGGACAATCAGCCACAAAGTTAGCTGCAAAGCTAATCTTTTGCAATATTCTTTAAGCAAAAACCTGTGTTTAAAGACAGAGCTCTCTATAGTCAAGGTTCTAGAATGTATGAGAGAGGGGCAAAGAAAAATGATTTGCAGGTGATTGAAAAGTGGTTTTATTCAGATGTTCTTTTTCTAGTTTCTAGTTGAAGTTACTGGTGAGGGAGGTAATCAAGTATTCATAGATCATAGGAGAGGTCTACTCAAAAAGTGAGAAGTTCAAAGTACTGAGAAATCAAATAAAAATTAGGGATGTGGGATTCACAGACCTGTACCCCTGGGGATAAAAATATGTTTATTTAAAAAAAAAAAATTAGGGATGTGGAATTTTATCAGACAGTGGAGTAGCAGCAGAAAATTTTTGCAGACAAACTTTCCTTTCAACCCATGCCCCACAGAGAAAAGACGAAATAACCCTTAATGTTCAACCTGGACTACGTTATGATTATCACTACAATGGCAGCTTTAAAAAGAAATTGATGGTGTAGGAAACTGCTAGCAAATATTTTTCCGGAATTTCTTCAAGACATGATGGGTTAGCTCAGTCTTGGAAAAATATATGTAATAGAGGAACAGACTAAAAGCATAATGGAGTCTCCCTCTAGTCATTTCAAATGCATGTCCTGACTCATTGTATTACTTTCGAATGAAAAAAGATCGAAATACAAATTTTTCTGTGGTGTGGTATGGCAACCACAGAATTTCTATTTGAAAATCTACTTAAACAACACAAGAGCATGATGCTGGTTGTGCCTGGTATTTTTCCAATCTGCAAAGTCACAAACCCTGCTCCTGTGTTTTCTAGTTTCCTTGGTATGTATGGGACACACAGCAAGGCAGCCGCTTTGGCCATTTAATGCTTTGTTAGAATACTCAATCTCAGATTTTGCTCAGAACTAAAAGAATGAGCGCACTTCTTTTTCTTTTCAGTTATTAGTTTGATATTGAGTGCTGTATCATTAAATTTACTGGCTTCTGATTCGTATTTGCAATTCTTCTGTAAAACTTTTGGCATAACAAAAGCTGAAATCCTTGTGATAGTTTTGACTTTTGGAGTGGGGGGATACCATGAGGTTTACACAGGTTAAAAATTTATCTGAGGGCGCCTGGGTGGCTCAGTGGGTTAAGCCGCTGCCTTCGGCTCAGGTCATGATCTCAGGGTCCTGGGATCGAGTCCCGCATTGGGCTCTCTGCTCAGCGGGGAGCCTGCTCTCTCTCTCTCTCTCTCTCTCTCTCTCTCGGCCTGCCTCTCCATCTACTTGTGATTTCTCTCTGTCAAATAAATAAATAAAATCTTAAAAAAAAAAATTCATCTGAATACACAAGTTGTTCATCCCTCATGTAGAATTAGTAAATAATGTAGGAAGAAAACAGGACCCCCTAAGGCTGTCTATTGGTCATAATAATCACTTAATATTTTAGAGCATATCCCCCACCAGATAGCTAACCATATCATTTGTAAGGAAGCATGAATATAAGCTGTTAATACAGTTTTGTGTCTGGTTAACATTTCATATTGTATCTTGAGCACTAATATATTAGGCATTTATAATGGGCACAGATTTCATAATATAGAAGTAACCCTTCTTGTTGAACATAGATGTAGTGTTCCACATTTTTGTAAAATTGGTGATAAACATCTTTCCATCTACTTTAAGTCTTTGCCCACACTTCAGATAATTCCCTTAGTAACGCTTCTTAGAAATTAAACTGCCGAGAATATTAGTGTTGAAAATAGCTTATGTTGGAGTTTTTGTGTGTTCGGGTCTGTCCTCAGCACTTCACGTATATGCATTCAATATTAGTTCAATTTTACAGAGGGGGGAAACTGAAGCACAGAGAGATTAACTCTCTAAGGTCATAGGGTAAGTGGAAAAGCTGAGATGCTACCCCAGGCTATTTGAGGCTGGAGCTGGTGCTCCTGACCCTTGTGCTGTATGGACTCTCTAATCACTTAGGTAAACATGACCTTCGCAGGTCATCCACATTAGACTTGGAAGTAATAGACCACCTACTTGAACCCCTGGACGCTACAGAAAGTAAAGCCTACAAAGAGTAAGTGACAAAGTCAAATCGCTGGTAGCAGATCTAGGTTTTACATCTTGACTCCTCATCCTGCAGTCCAAACACTTGTTATTCCAAGGGTGACCCATGAACCAAAGCATCAGCCCCACCTGGGAGCTTGTTAGAAATGCAGAATGTCAGGTCCTACCCCAACCCTCCAGAAGCAGAATCTGCATGTTAACAAGATCCCCTGGTGATTCCTTTGTACATTAAAGCTGCAGAAGCTCTGGCAACACACTGTAAACTTGATAGATCTTTGTACTTCAGTGGAAAATCTGCATGTAAACAGCTAGTATTTCCACAGCATGAAAAAAAAAGTAATTTTTCAGTTACTTAAAGCTTTTATGAGGTTGAAGCATATGAAACTGCTGTTATTTTAGAGAAAACGTTTAATATTGGCAACTTAGTGTGGCTCAACTTCTGTGGGTGGGTGGAAGGATAACAATAAAACAGGTATTAGTTTGAATAGAGACTGGACTTGAAGTGGAAGAGGTTATTCCCAGTGAATATACATGTTAGTCAGGGAAAAAAACACAAACAATTACATTGCAAAGTGGTAAGTGCTTCAGGAGAGCATTCTGAGAGCTTTGGAAGAAGGTAAATGATGTTCTGGAAAATAAACACGGAAAATCATTTGCTTCTGTTAGTGGCAAAAAAGGCAGCATACAAACCTTAGTCAAAATATTATATGGGCGGGGCGCCTGGGTGGCTCAGTGGGTTAAGCCGCTGCCTTTGGCTCAGGTCATGATCTCGGGGTCCTGGGATCGAGTCCCATGTCGGGCTCTCTGCTCAGCGGGGAGCCTGCTTCTCTCTCTCTCTGCCTGCCTCTCTGTCTACTTGTGATCTCTCTGTCAAATAAATAAATAAATAAATCTTTAAAAAAAAAAATATTATATAAGCATACTCAGAAGCTTCGCAGAATCGAATTTAAACCAATTGGTTAAGTATATAAGGTGTTCCACAAAGTTTGGGAGCTATAACTTGCCACTTGAACTGAGAAAACTAAGAACTATGTTGGCCGTTAATAGTCATAGTAGATAATGAGAGTTTACAGGTCTCATCATTTAGGGTGTACTATTTTCATGGGCCCCACTTTGGCCGTTCTTCTTATTTTGAAGTTAACAGTTTCAGGTTGGGTGAATTGAAGAACTGGCTTCCATACAGTATGAATGAAGAGAACAATCATAGGAGTAATATTTAAAGATGCACTTTTCTCTCATTCTCTCTCTCTCTCTTTTTTTTTTTTTTTTTTTTTTTTACCGGAAGCTGTGAGTAACCTATATGCAAGCAGTATGTGTAAATATAAAAACCTTGGTTAAATATTGTCCATTCTCAAGTCCTTTTAGGTATCTTGCTATTCTAGAAATGAGATTGCTATACAGATTTTGCATCTTTACAGTAGTTGGTTTAGAAATACTTAATTTGGGGGGAGATGGTTGAATAGGTAATAATTCCACTTTACCATCTTTTTCCCCATAATGAGGTACAATACTGTTCAAAGCAGTCCTAAGAGCCTGAGAAGGAAAGTATCTGAGACCAAAATTGGGCAATCATTGGAGTGATACATGAAATGCATTGAGCAGGGAGAAAATGACACGAGGGTGGGATAGATCGCACATAGGTACATGCAGGTGGTAGCTTTCAATATTCCCCACAGCCTCCCTGCAGGCCTGAAGGGTAAATGGCTTCTACTTCTCACTACCATCTTTATTTTTATGAATCTAGTCTGGCAAAACTGCCTGCAAATGTCAGAAGTTTGATTCCTAATGTATTAGTTTTCTCCCTTGTCTGCCTTCCCCTGCCCTTCCCTCACATCCTTCTAAACTTTTACCAAATCTCCCAAATACTATCTGGGCACTGGGAGAATATAAGAGTAAGATCTAGCACCTTACTCTCAACTTGCTTGTAAATCAACTTTCTTCCTGGAATAGCAAAGATAGGACAGCCACAAAAAGCTATTAATACCCAGCAGTTGGTGGTGATTGTAAAAAAGGACAGATAGAGTACTATGGGATCACAGAGTGGGGAGCAATCACAGCTGTTGGTGGAATCAGGGAACTCCTGCCTGAGGAGTAATGTTTGAACTAGCTCATGAAAGGCAGGCAGGCTCCAGAGAGGGAGAAGGAGGGATTCCCCAGAAATGCATGCCACAGAGACTAAGGCCCAGAGGAGGAGGTGGAGGGGATTTGGGGAATGTTTTGCACTATAAAGAAAAAGGAAATAAAGAATTTGCTTACTTATTATTTATTTATTTATTGCAGGGGAGAAGCAGAAAAAGAGAGTAAATATTCCCTTCAGTGGCTCAGCTCCAGCCATGTCATGAGAACCACAGGGTTCTCAAACTTTAAGCTCACATTACCTGAAAGGCTTGTTAAAGCCTATATTGCTAGGTCCACCCTGGAGTTCCTTATGTGGAGGGGGTTGTGGGGAGGAGCATGTGTAGCCTGAGAGTCTGCATTTCTGTGACGTTCCCAGGTGATGCTGGTGCTTCTGGTCTGAGAACCCCTGTCCAGAGATATGGCCAACAAGCTCCCATCCCACTTGCTATTTCTTCTGCCTGGAAATTTCTACCCCCAGATAGTCCTAGTCACATGGCTCCTGGCCTCGGTTTATTCTTCTCATTTTTTCTCCTGACACTCTTTATTCCTGGTCTATGCTGTATTTTCATAACCCCTATCATATCTTAACACTATGGTGACTTTTTTTTTAATCCCCCATTAAGATATAAACCCCATGAGGGACAGTTGTTGCCTAAAGCAGTGCTGTAATTCCTAGCACCTAAATTCCTGCGTTTTTAGGCATTAAAATAGCATTGGGCACATAGTAGGCACTCAAATAGTGTTGACTTGCACCAAAGTATAAAATGCCTAGGAATAAGTTTAATTGAGGTGAAAGACCTATACTCTGAAAACTGTAAGACGCTGAAGAAACCAAAGACAACATGAACAAATGGAAAGATACTCCATGCTCATGAATTGGAAAAATACTGTTAAAGTGTCTATATTACCCAAAGCAATCTAAAGATTCAGTGCAATCCCTGTCAACATGCCAACAACATTTTTCACAGAACTTGCATACTAAAGTTTGTAGAACCACAAAAGACCCCAAAAAGCCAATGTAATCTTGAACAAAACTAGAGATACTACAATCTCAGTTTTCAAGATATGATACAGAACTATAGTGATCAAAACAGTATGACAGTGGCATAAAAACAAACACAAGATGAATGGAACAAAACAGAACACAGAAACAAACCCACACTTACATGGTCAATTAGTCTAGGACAAAAGAGAAAAGCATATGCAATGGGAAAAAGACAATGTCTTCAAACAGTACTGGAAAAACTGGTCCTTTGCATGTAAAAGAATGAAATGGGACACCTTCTTATACACAGAAATAAACTTAAATGGATTGAAGACCTAAATGTGAGACCTGCAGCCGTAAAAATCTTAGGAGAAAATATAGGCAGTAATTTCTTTGATATCAGCCTTAGCAATATTTTTCTAGATAGGTCTCCTAAGGCAAGGGAAACAAAAGCAAATAAACTATCAGGGCTAGACCAAAATAAAGAGCTTAGCACAGAAAAGGAAACACAAAATGAAAAGGCAACCTACTGAATGGGAGGAGAAATTCGTACAGGATAACTCCGATTACATAGTTTAAATAGTAACCCACTAAGAATACAACTTATCAAAACAAAACAACAACAACAACAACAAAAAACAAAACTCCAATGATCTGATTAGAAATAGGCAGAGAACCCGAATATACATTTTCCAAAGATGACAGCAGGTGGCCAATAGACACATGAAAAGATGTTTAACATCACTAATCAGGGAAATGCAAATTAAAACCACAGTGAGATACCCCCTAATAGGTGTCACATTGTCAAAAATTAAAAAGGTAAAACATGGGAATGTAGACTGGTGAAGCCACAATCGAGGTTTCTCAAAAAGTTAATAAAAATTAACTTAATTAACCATAAGATCCAGTAATTCTACTAGAGATCTACTCAAAGAAAACAAACACACTAATTTGAAAATATATAGGCATCCCTATGCTATTACAGCATTACTTATAATAGGCAAAATATGGAAACAACTCAAGTGTCTACCAATAGATGAATAAAGATCTTGTACACACGTACACAGATATTATTCAATAGTAAAAAAAAGGGAGGAGATCCTGCCATTTACAACAACTTGGATAGATCTAAACGTTATTATGCTAAGTCAATTAAATTAGAGAAAGACCATATGATTTCATTTATATATGGAATCTAAAAAATAAAACCAACAGAAACAGACTCAAATACACACAACACACGGATGGTTGCCAGAGCAGAGACGGGTAGGGGAAGGGGTATAAGGAGTGAAAGGGAGTGGGAGATATGGACTTCCAGTTATGGAATGAGTAAGTCAAAGGGATGACAGGAACAGCATAGGGTAGTAGTCAATGATATTGTAATAGATTCTATGATGACAGATGGCAACTACACTTGTGATGAACTTAGCATAAGGTATAAACTTGTCAAATCTCTATGTTGTACACCTGAAACTAATGTAACCATCAGCTATACTTTGGGGAAAAATTAGTGTTGACTTGATAAAGGAGATACTGTCTTGGAATGAGAGGTGAGCTTGGGATTCGTATAGATTGAGTCAGAGAGGATGGAAGACAAGATAACTCAGGCCATACACCACATTGACTCCATCTTCCCATCCAAGTACTAACCAGGCCCGACCCTGCTTAGCTTCCGAGATCAGACAAGATCGGGCGCGTTCAGGGTGGTATGGCCGTAGACCACATTGACTCCATCTTAAAGACACACGTCTTTAGTTTTATTAGTAAAAAGTTTGGGGTCAGGGGTAGTAGGGAGGGAGAGTGAAGTAGAGTAAGAGCTTTAAGTAACTGCAGAGTTTCAGAATAGCTGCTGTGAAGGCCAACTATATTCTAAGGGAATAAACACCCTCATTTAGGGCAGAGGAAAAACCAGTCAGACTGTAATTCTTTCTGAAATGCAGAAGTAGTCTTTCTGAAATGCAGAAGTAGTCTTTCTATCTCAATCTAAGAGAATTTCCTACTTGTCACTTGCAGTCATTCCCTTTTCCTGACACGCAGAGGCCTGAAAACTCCTATGGGGGAGCCCAGTTCTTCCTGTGTCCTCCTTTTCTGCCCTGTAAGTCAAGGGCATAGAATACAGTTTCCAGCAGCAAGTTTTTACTCCAAACAGCCTGCTATACAGGGTTCTCCCAAATCCCTCTAACCTTCCATATGTTTACCAATTTTGATGCCAAATGTATTGCTACTACATCATGCACACATGATATACCTTCCATGGAAACATGATCGATATGGCCAGTCCTATTAGAGTCTCTTACTAGAAAACTTGTGTCTTCATTATATTCACAAAAGTCTCAAATAGGAACTTAGACTTTTAGAGGATTCATAAATTAGTCCCATTAAGAGGGAAATCTAAAAGATAGAGGAGGGACGTGAAAATATGGCAAATAAGGTCACCTGTATAGGTGGTCACAGATTCTTTAAGTGCAAAAATAAGCTCATCTGGTGATATAATGTGATACCCTAGTTGTAACATTTAGCAACGCTCAATCTAAGACTGAAATGCTATACAAATACACATTGTGTGTGTTAAAAGTCAAGAGTAGGAAGAGGATTGTTGATCTAATGTAGTTGCATTTTCATTCTCCCCCCATTCTCCCCTGTCTCAGTTTAGATCACTGGATTAAGATCAAAGCCATCTTTGGTTGCTGGAGGGAAAGGATAATTGAACGATGGGTATTAAACAGAGCCCTTGACGTAAAGAGCACTGGGTGTTAAATGCAATTGATGAATCATAAGATTCTATCCCTGAAACTAATATAGTATGTTAACTAAATTGAATTTTAAAGATTAAAAAAAAAAAAAAACCCAAAGCCCTTAAGAAGCAGAGACTCTTCTCTCTGCTTTGGGGATTCCTAACCCTGCCTGGAACAAAGGATTGGTGGTAAGGCATACCGCCAAGGCTGGTACTTGGTAAGTGTGGTACGATGAGGGAAGACGGGCCTGGAAAGATGGAGAGGATGGTGTACCTCCAGTCCTGAGGGAATTGACAGGAGGAAGGAAAAGGGAAGCCCATTCATTTGGCTAAGAGAACATGAAGACATTTTAACAGAACTTTTAATTTCCCAGGAAGATGAAAGATAATAGTTTTGTAATAGGTTATCTAAATGAGAGACTTTCCAAATATTCTAATATTAGACATAATAATATACTTAACATCTATATTATATTCCAATTTATAAATTTTGTAAGAAATTTGTTAACATTAGAGGAGGCAAGGTGTAGGAATCCTCTGTACAGTAAATGTAAAATTTAAGTTTAAGGGATGCCTGGGTGGCTCAGTTGGTTAAGCAGCTGCCTTCGGCTCAGGTCATGATCCCAGCGTCCTCGGATCGAGTCCCACATCAGGTTCCTTGCTCTGCAGGGAGCCTGCTTCTCCCTCTGACTCTGCCTGCCTCTCTGCCTGTGCTCGCTCTTGCTCTCTCTCTCTGACAAAAAAATAAATAAAATCTTTAAAAAAAAAATTTAAGTTTAAGAAAACAAAACTGAGGGGTGCCTGGGTGGCTCAATGGGTTAAAGCCTCTGCCTTCTGCTCAGGTCATGATCCCAAGGTCCTGGGATCGAGCCCTGCATCGGGCTCTTTGCTGAGCAGGGAGCCTGTTTCCCTTCCTCTCTCTCTGCCTACTCATGAATTCTGTCAAATAAATAAATAAAATCTTAAAAAAAAAAAACCTGAAAAATCATATTTTATCAGGTCCTCTATCTACTATGTTTTCATAGGGCTAGGTTTTCTGTTTTTGTTTTTGTTTTTGTTTTGTTTTGTTTTTTAGGAAAGAGGCCAGTTAGCTTCCTATCTCTTCAGACACCTAACTCCATTTCTTACCTATAGTCTTACTCTTATTCCTACCACCTGGCATAAAACTTGGTCATACTCCCCTATGTTAAGTAGTAAAAACAAGAACAAAACCCTTTCAATTATTTATCAACTCTCCACTCCGACTTCATGGATAAGCTTCTTTAAATTATGGTCAGCACTCACCGCTAATGTGCTCACATCCCATTTGTTCTTCAACTGACCGAGCTCTGGATTTCCCTCACCATTTCACTAAAAGCACCTTTGATGATAATACAACTGAGATCTTGAATGGACAAGCCAATGGATATCACTTTGTCATATTTAATGTGACCGGCCTCACCTTTCTTGGATCTTACTCTCCTGGGTTTCTTTCTAGTACTTTCTACTAGTTTCTCTGGCTCTCCTTTCCCCCCATTGTTCTATCTTGGTTTGCGTTATTTTTAATGTAATGAGTGCTTCCTAGATGCCCCATCGTACACGCGATGGTTTTAAGATGGCATACATCAGTTCCTGGAATCTATTTCACAGTCTAGATATCTTGAGCTTCAGAGCGATCTATCCAGTTGGGTACTTTATAAACCCCTCAAACTACACAGAGCTGTAGTACTTACCCTCTGTGCAAAAAGCTCAGTTCTATTAATCCTAAGAATCATTTTACACTATTACCTCCTTTATCTCCTCTTCAGTTACCTAATTGTGAAAATTCTACCTGTTAAGTATTTCTTAAATTGGTTCTGTCCTTTCCCTTTGATCGTTACTGCCAGAAACCAGGCTCTACCATGTTATTACCATGATCACTATAATATCCCAGTCTTTTGTCCTCAATTATTAGCCTTCAAATCTTCCCTTCTCAATGATGGGAAAGGGAATTTTCCTTGAGGGGCAGGGAAAGAAAGTAATCTAGATTTTTTTTTTTTTTTGTAAAATTCTTGATGAACATCTAATCACCCTTGGAAGAAACTAGAACTTCATGTAATGGGACATAAAGTAGTTCATGACGTTGAAGGCTTACCTCACCTCTCCTACCAAGAGAAACACCCTTTATTTTGTTCATACTTAATTGCTCTCATTTTCTAGATTTGACCAAGTTCTCACTTATAGTTTTTTGCACAGGCAATATATTCCCTGTGTCTGGAAAGCCTTCACTTAATTTCTATTTCCTTATGCCTGAGATGAGGACCCTGTTCTTGGAGTCCCAAGCATTCAGAAGAAAAATGTAAAATACTTTGCATATTTAATAATTCACTCAGATTTCTGTCTTTTAAAGACTCTTCTCACAACAAAAAAGCCTTTTTTGACCTTTCAGAGGTCTAGATTAAGTGATCCATTCTCTTGCACTCACTCAACACCAAGAGTTTTGTCTGTGGGCACAGTGATCCCAGAGTTGAAATTGTTTACTTATCCAAGTTACTCATTACACTATGCACATGGACTGCTCTTTTATCTGTAGCCCCACACTAGCAGAGGGCCAGATATGCTATGAATATTTAAAGAAATGAAATTAAATCCTCCCTCATTAAATACTTCTCAGCCTCCTAAGGCTGAGAAGCCATTTTACTTCATTCCCAGTAACCCTAAGGAATAAGAAAGAGTAAGATTTCTGGATTCGCCAAACAGTGTTGTTAACTATAAGGACTACTTCAAACTCAGCTGACCTGGGTTTTAGTCCCACTCCACCAGCTCTGCAAAAAAAAATTGTTTTTGAGTTTTGCTTCCTCGTTTATTAAAGAAAGGGACTGATCTCTAATTTTGTGATCTTTCTTTTCTGATTCTATGATTTAAGTACCATTTACAGAATAAAAATGCACATTTTGAATCTGTGTGAAGTACACAATTCTAAAAACCCATTTGGATGGATTGCTTCTATAGGAGAAAGAAATAGAAGAACCAATTTAATGAAATTGGTTAATCATTAAATATCAGAATGACCACTGAGAGAGGCTGCTATTTATTTCCTAGTATGTTTCCCCCAAGCCATACTCACCATTCCCAGCCATTATTTCATAGCCTCCCATGCAGCCAAATCTATCTAACTAACTCTCGCCAATAGGCAGTGAAGGCGAAGACTGTTATCTTAAAGGAGAGTGACCAACATTTTCCATGGTCCTGCTGGCTGGACCTCACGAGCTAGACTCAATGAACCACATTTGAGAGTTGAGTGTTGAGCATGGCAGAGACACAGGACAGAGTCCATTTCTCTGGCACTACCAACTATACCCGCTTGTATTTCTACATGAGAAAGAAATTTCTTGTTCAAACCATTGAGATTTGGGATTGTTATAGAAAAAGAACAAACAAAAACAAACCAACAAACCCACAACCCAACATAAAAAATACTAATATTTTATTATTTTCAAAGCACACTGGGAAGATGGTAATTTTGCTGAAGCAATTTTAAAGTTTGCTTGAACCTTTAATAAAATAATTTATGAAATTTCCTATACTACCCAGAACAAGCTACTTGAAAACTTCATATTCTACATTCCACTTTATTATGAAGAAACTAACACCCAGAGGTAGACTGGAAAAGGTATTTGTTTGGCAAAGCAAATTCTAATCCTATGAACCAGTTTTCTACTGAGGGATCGTAGTGAAGACTAGAACAGTTCACAAGACAACTTCATTTTCTGATCAGCAGTTCCATTTACACAGACTAAAAGACTAATGCTTTTGTAGCTTTCACAATATAAAATTATGGAATAGTAACATCCTTCACTACTTTTCAGGAAGTGGAAGTGATCATGCTTCATGGTATTACCCAGAATGTATCCTGGTGCCATAAAATAAAATCTTCATTACCAGATTGGGCTCCAAGAAGTGGTCCAGAAGCACATAAAACACTCCTCTTTCTACTTGCTCAATGGCAGAGGGAATGCTGATCCCTATGCCTGCCTGGGAGTTCAGGTCAGAGGAAATAGAGACCCACAGCATTGCATGCTTTTACCAAACAAAGCGAGAGGCCTCAACACACAGAACAGATTGTGGGGAATAAAGCTTTTGGAATAAACACCTGATAATCAGCACTTAGGAGTTGCCCTTTGAGCTAGTGCATAAAGAAAACTTAAGTTATTCTCCCATTAATAAGGGCCAAGAGCTCAAAGGAACTTTCCAGAGAACACTGAAGAACTATAAACCACACTGACTTGTGAACAATAGGTTCAAAAACCAAACTTAAAACCTACTGTACATCTTTCATAATTCCCTAATGCCCCTAGAGCTCAGACATTCCAATCTATCATTCGTGATCTGAGATGGCTCATTTTTGCTTTAGGCCCTTATGATGAATGGGGCCTGCCTTCTTTAACAAAAGATGGATCAAGGCTGAAGCGCTCCCTCCTCTGGACTACCGAAGGAGTCTCAAGGCTGAAGAAGAGTGAAAGAGAGACAGGAGAACCAGAGAGTCTGATTATAGAGGTCTTGAAAGCCAGGCAAAGGATTCTGGATTTGATGTACTCAGTAATAGGAAGCCAAAGTAGATTTTTGAGCAAGGGAGTAAGACATGCAAAGGCTTATTTTAGTAAGATCATTAGAACGAGAACAGAGTAGAGAGGTAGAGCAGTTAGGAGAAAGCCATATTACTTTGGGCTAGGATAAGGAAATACTGATATGGCTGGTGGCTATGGCAAGGGAGAAGAGAGAGGACAAGGAAGAGACTTTCTATAGGAAGATGGTAAGGAACTAAATTTGCAGACTTGAAATAAGAAGATAGCTAAACACTTGAAACAATGCTTATTAAAGAAGGAAACACAGGGAATAAGTCTGAATCCATGATTTACCATCTAAATCAGGACTCTGCTCAGACTGAAATGGGGTATTGCCAATTACTAGGCCAGAAGACCAATTACTATTGCCAATTACTAGGGCCAGTCTCAGGCAAACAGGGATTTCGAGCCACCTTACCTGACAGGAGTTTTAACTACCACCATAGAAGACAACACAGATTCCAATGACCACTCGGTACTCTTGAACTCTAGCTCTGGGTTTCTAAAAGTAGACATTAAAAGGAAGCCACCATTGGAGGGTGAAAATAAAAAGCTGCTGTTGAGAGACAGAGGAAGAGCCAGAGTGGTAAGCTGGAAAACAAATAGGACATCCCTGAAGTTCAAGCTGTTCTGAGTCACTGTATTTCTCATAGTTGTCTGCTTTTCAATAGGTCACATCACATCCTGATTTGGGGTCTCTTTCCTTAAAGGTTTCAAGGACCAAACTGCCTTCTTAAAAAACAAACCCTGTTTCCTTCCATTCCTAATTCTCCATATCCCTTTTCCATGAAGGACTAGTAAACCAAGGTGGAGGTATGGGGTGTTAGGGGCAACAGGGTGAAGGATGGGGGTGTGGATACTGCATGGACACTTACTATTCAGCATGCACCAGCTGTCTAGTGGGCCATAACCATCCTTGCACATACATACCTATGGTCATGGGACAAAGGCAGTCCTTAGAGTTGCTCCCCTGAAAGGAGAAATGACCACACAGTGACAGGAAAGAAGTCTTTAGCATGTGCAGGGCTGAGTGAGGAAGGAGTGTTCTAGTCCTTAGCGGGCACATCCAATACCACGGGGCTCAAGTCCAACAAGGAACCCTAGTGTCAGGAAGCATGTTCACACTCCTCCCCAGCTGAGCTATGGAAGGGCTGAGTGATCAGAACAGGTGAGGCCTGGGATAGATTTCCACTCCTCCCTTCTTGGTTCAGAGCTCACTAATCAATCCTCATGGTCTCTTCATTCCATCCAACATTTATACATTGTCTACTAATGTTATGTGTGGAGTTATTTACTAAACCAAGCTATCAGAGGGCATGGACTCTGTTGGTTAATGTTCTTGGCACAGAGTATTATTACTTGTTGAATGAATGAAGGCACACACCCATGGCCAGTTTCTGTGCTACTTTGTTTTTACTCATCTTACACTTTCCATCCCTTGTGTTGTCTGCCTGCTTTTCTAATGAGGATTCACCATCAGTAACTCATCACCTAGAGAAGGGAACAACAATTAGACTTCCAGTTTTAGCTACATAATCCACTTTGTTACCCTGAAACTATCAGTTCCCCAAACAAGATTAAACCTTCAGTTTTCCTTAAGACCAATTATCTTCTGTATCTTAAACGAGTGACAGAATAGGAAGTAGTTTGTCCAGTCAAGCAGAGCCAGGTTAGAATCCCAACTGTGCCCTTACAATGACCTTGGGTTAGTTAGCTCTGGGGTTGGATTACCCAGTTGTACTTCATTTAGCTTAACTGTAAAATGGGGATATCAAAACTGCATTATATTGTTGATAAAGACCTACAAAATTGTTTTTACCAAAATGCAAGAAATGGGGCTGCTCCATAATTAACAAATCCTAAACCTATTAAAGGAGAAAAAGTGAGGTGGTTTAGAATTTTAACGTTGAATTGGAAACAAAGATCACACGAAGTAACTATGCCACCATGTCATGCCATTAGGTTCTCATTCACTCAAGAACGAGACATGCAGAAAGTAGTTCCTGAGGGAAGCCATGTCTTTCGTGATGAGAGAATGGCCTATTTAGTAAGATGAAGTTAAAATCCATCTCTGGTGGGAATGTGCTCAGACACTTCCAGTTTTAAAGAAGCTCTAGATTTCTACAGTGATGGACAGGTAAGGTGATCTTCAGTTTCTCCAATGTTTCAGCTTTATTCTCCAACTTTCAGACATCCGGTAATTTATACATTTGGAACTGACTTATTATGTCTCAGCCAAAGGGAAAACAGCAATTAATGCTTTCATTGCAGAACAGAAAAATAGTGCAGCTTCCTCCAGAGAAGTTCCAGTTGCAGCAAATTCTAGAAGGAAAAATTTACTGCCATTGGCTGTGTTTCCTCTACATGGTGCTTAGTTAAGTGCCTGCACCTGCTCCGCTGAAGCAGGTCTGCTAACTTGGTCATCATCAAACACCACACACTGAAATAATTAAGAACAGGGCCCCAGCTGGGTGGAGCTGAGTAGGTCACACTGGTGTGTCTAAACCTGTGATCTGTGATTATCACATGGCCTGACACCAGACAGAAGAGTCTGTAAAGTCCACAGTGGGGCCAATACCAGTCATGAAACATGGCTCCCTTGTCCAGATATCCAAAAGCATGATGAATGACAGAATGTGAAGCCTGAACCCTGTGTGTTTAGGAGACTAAAAAGCAAACCTTCTGATGTCCGCCCCTTTCTCTTTCTCCCTGGAACACAAGGGTGGAAAAATCAGGATTGTATTACCATCTATAGCCCTTACCTCCACCAATGCCTCCTCCCCATCTTATTGTCCCCAAAACGGAGGACATGTTTTTTGTATTGTTTTAAGTTTTCTCTGTAAGCACCATATTCAGGAGAAACAGTAAAGGCAGGGCCTAGATTTATTATTTTTTAAAATTTTATTTATTTGACAGAGAGAGAAATCACAAGTAGGCAGAGAGGCAGGCAAAGGGGGTGGGGGGAGCATGACCCTGAGATCATGACCTAAACCGAAGGCAGAGGCCCAACCCACTGAGCCACCCAGGTGCCCTAGTACTAGACTCTTTAGGAGACAAAAGGGAAGTATTTCTCTTTCTAGGATCATACTTATAAGTTCTTCTTTACATTATTACTAGTAAGAACAACTGTGTCTTAACACACTGGGCACACCTAGGGGAAAGTTTTCCTCAATTGATAGTTACATAAAGATAAAGATTTAAGATCCTGGTTTTCCTCCTCTATCAGATGCAATTGAATTAGATGAGCTATTTAAGGTTCTTCCTGATTTAAAATGCAGTAATGCCCTAATTTGCAGATTCAAAGAATGTCCCCTGCAAATCTGAGTAAAACAAATGCTGTAGAGTCCTCAGTAAGCCTTTGGGAGAAGAGGTGCAGAGTCGCACACTGCTTCCTCTGCAGTCCTGTGCCTCCTTAAGAAAGGCAAATACAAGGTACCCTAAGCTACAGACACGGGGCGAGGGGGAACTAATTGTTTTTTCCCCTTCTACATTCTTCCCTTCTGAAAAAAAACACCCAATTTTACTGTTGGTTACTTTTATTCGGCTTATTTTGAGCTGGCTCATTTGCATGGCTCAGATTTAAAAATCTTTCTAATAACCACTATGCAGGCTAACACACACACACACACACACACACACACACCCATGCACACACACCACACTCTGGTCTTAATCACTGGTGAATTTCAACCCTTTCTGCCTACAATCCTGAAGGAGAAGCTCTGGTTTTCAGGTCATAATTCACATGGTACAACAGCATCCTTCTTATGTGGATACTGTAAATACTGGCCATACCAAGGACAGAATCCCATTCAACAATGGCCCACAGTGGAGGATGGCACACTATAAAAAGTGTGAAAAGCTAGACTTATGACCGCCGCGTTCTTTCAGTGAGCTTGACCCAAGAGCTGGGAACCGCACACACGCTTTACTTTAGGTAAGGGCGAAGTGTACAGATTCACACAAAAATCACAGATGAGGAAAAAAAAAAAAATCCGAGGCAGACTCAGGAGTGAATCAGCCCCCTTATCCAACTAAAAGTCACACAGGAAATGAAAATTGCTCTACTCACCCAGCATAGCTGTTGTTATAAAGGTGGCCGTGCCCTGCTTGCAGAATCTCCAAAAAAAGCAGGCAAAGAGGCAGAAAAGCAGTGGTCCAAGTCCTGGGCTTCCAGAGGCACTTCATAGTGTTGCAGGGAGAGGAGCTGAAAGTTCCCTTACAGTAGTCACCTGAGGCTGGAGGTGGCTCACAGGACCCCCTCCACATGCGCAAACCTTCTCTGGAAGGGGGTGGGAACAAAGGCTGGGGAGCTAGTAAAATGTGACACTTCTTTTCAGCCACGGGGAGGGGGGTGGGATTTAAGCAGCCTAAGAAGGGAAATTGCTATTAAAACTTGGTGTTGGGACCAGAAGCAGCAGCACACACAGCTCAGCCCAGCAGCTGAGCCTGATCCTTAACCAGGCTCCCCTAGAAGGGGCTGGGCCTCCCCTGTGCTGACTCATGGCTGGGGTTCACTGGGTGCTGCTTCCTTTGGATAACTTCTTCTGGGTTTTTTTGTTTGTTTCTTGCTCTATAACTTTAGGCCCCTAACTTTCTTGGACAACCTTTCTCCTTTTATTATGTTCTATGGCACAGGACCGTATCCTAAACACAAATGATTTGCTTGAGGATGAGCAAAACACTTAGGCATACATAGAACATTCTGGGCTTAAGGTTCTGAGCTCCCATAACAAATTTCTACATGGATTCCACATACTGAGATGCATGGTGAGTAGCCTTCATGAGTATAAGAGCAAGGATAAGGTCAGGCCCGTGAATCTGAAGAGCCAGGCTTGGACCCAGCTCCTACCTGTATGGAGAAGGGGCAGCAGGTTTGCCGGATTTCTGGGAGCTCTCTGTATCCATTCAATGTCAGCAACACCCAGACCTGCTGCGATTTCAGAAGTTCTCATAGGGATCAAGAGGCTTTACTACCTTCACTCACATTTGGAATCACTTAGGAAGCCAGACAGACCATTTAAATCAGAATTCCTGTGGTGGGATTGGTGCTTTAAAAGGATATTCAGGTGATTCCAATGTTCAGCCACCATGCTGGTCTAGAGTGGGGCTTCTCAAACTTTAACATGCGTACAAATCTAATCACCTGTGCATCCTGTTAAACTGTCCCTTCTGATGAAGTCATTTGGGGCTGGGGCCCAAGATTCTGCATTTCTTTTTCTTTCTTTTCTTTTTCTTCCTTCCTTCCTTCTTTCCTTCCTTCTTTTTAAAATATTTTATTTATTTGACAGAAAAAGACACAGCAAGAGAGGGAACACAAGCAGGTGCAGAAGGAAGAAGCAGGCTTCCTGCCGAGCAGGGAGCCCGATGTAGTGCTGGATCCCAGGACCCTAGGATCATGACCTGAGATGAAGGCAGACGTTTAACAACTGAGCCACCCAGATGTCCCAAGATTCTGCATTTCTAACGAGCTTCCAGGTGATGCTTATGCTGCTGGTGCATCAATCACAGTTTGCGGAGCGAGGCCTTACTTTAGAATGAGGTCTGATTTTTCTCCTTTCTCTCAAAACTGGAGGGGGGTGGGTAAAAAACCTTGGAGCAAATCATCTCCTCATTTTCTCCATGTTTGTGATGAAGGTGTTTTTTTTCATCTACGTGCTCCTATCCAGATATACCAGAAAACCCATCTGGAAGGATATACTTTGCTCTAATAAATAAGAATGGCCTTATCTAGGGTGACTCCCATTTTGCCCCATGCCAAGGCCTGGTCCTATTCTGGAACAGTGTGGGAGCCAGCATCTCTCTATATGCTCACACACTTTTCAAATTTCCCAAAGATTCATAGCCGAGGATTCTGTGTCCTCCAATATTATGTCCAGAACACTGGTTAGAAGAGAAAGTACCATATCTTTCCTTATCTTCTCTACTGAAGTCATAAGTTTGGTGTAAGAGATCCATAATGATTTTCAGTTAGAATGATTCTCTAAAGCTTTCTTGACTACCCAAAGGTTAGTTTAATCTCTTCTCTGTGTCCCCCTCTCTAATAACCAGTGTGTTGCCTACTGAAGGGCATAGCACATTGAATTTAAGTATTCATATGGTTCCCTCCCAAGACTTCCTTCTCCTTGAGTACAGAACAGCATGCCCTTTCACCTTTATGTCACTTCCTTATATCTACTAGAGGGAACACAATGTTTGCTGAAGCAATGATCAGCCATGCTGAGTGAATGATGAACCTGAAAAGGATTTCGTTCAACATATATTCTGTGACTTCTGTATCCAAACAGAGGAAGATGGAGGCCCTAGAGTAGTGGACAGTCCCAGGTCTCCTGGTTTTGTTTCTTGTTTGTTTGTGTTGTTGTTTTTTCCTTCGTGACTTTATGGCCTGGATCTCCTGTCTTTGAAGGGGTGAGGCTGCTCTGCAAGGTATGGCCATGCATCCTGAGGCCATTTTGACAAGGCCAAGAAAGCCTATGTAATCATGACTGAACTGTTGAAATAGGAGGTTACTGTGTAAATAAAACACTTCATCTCTTTGAATTTTATTATGTCAGAATAATGTATAAATCTGTCATATTCTATCACAACATTAAACTAGGAATGTTCAGTCTCTGGCTGAGGATTAAGCTCATCCTCAAATCATTCTGAAGAATGGGATCCGGTGAGCATGTTCAGCAAAGGCTCTCCAGACTCTGAGACCAGGGTGATCATTTCCTGGACTATCAAAAACACAAGAGACCCAGGGGACATCCTATAGCCTCCCTTAATATTTCAGATCAAAGAGAAGCTCTCAAACAATTGAAGTCATTCCTAACAATCTTCCTCTGGTTTTTTAAGGATGAAGTTGTCTAATCAAACTTCTCCTGGAGTAGATAAGCTCCCATAAAATGAGTGATAAATGGAGTCCATTTAGTAAGTGGGAGGAGAAGAGAATGGCTTTACAGATGGATTCAAAGATAAAAGTTCCATTTTTAAGGCACTGAGAAGGAGTGAATTATTAAACCAGTGGAAGATTTAGAGATGGAAAGATGAGAATTTCTATTTATCGACTATGCCTTTGGCATATTTTAGTTGAAGAGTGAACTTTTTAAAAAGAAATTATTATTACTCTGCAGAGAAACAAAAGGAAACAATAATTGGGAAAGGAAAATGTCATCTTGATTTGGGTCCATTGTTGTCCATGAATAGATAAATTTTTATTAAAGTATAGCTGACACACAATATTGTGTTAATTTCCTATGTATAATACAGTGATTCAACATTCATATAGGTTATGAAATGATCACCACAATTAATCTAGTTACCATCTGTCACCATACAAAGCTAATATGGTATTATTGACTATATTCCTGCTGTTGTACCTTATATCCCCATGGCTTATTTATTTTATAACTACAAGATGGTACCTCTTGATCCCCTTCACCTATTTCACTCCCCCTCCCTCCACCACCAAATCCTCCTCTCCTCTGGAAACCATCAGTCTGTTCTGTTTATCTGAGTCTGGTTTTGTTTGTTTTGTTTTGTTTTGTTTTTTAGAATTGACATATAAATGAAGTCATACAGCATTTGTCTTTCTCTGTCTGACTTATTTCACTGAGCATAATACCCTCTAGGTTCATTAATGTCACAAATGGCAAGATTTCATCTTTTAAAAAGATTGTATTTATCCATTTGAGAGAGAGAGTGAGAGAAAGCATGAGAGGGAAGAAGGTCAGAGGGAAAAGCAGACTCCCCAGGGAGCTGGGAGCCCAGTGTGGAACTGGATCCTGGGATCCCGGGATCATGACCTGAGCCGAAGGCTGTTGTTTAACCAACTGAGCCACCCAGGTACCCAGATTTCATTATTTTTTATGCTCAAGTTTTTACTGTTGGATATATATCCACATATTCTTTATTCATTCATCTATCAATGGACACATTGGTTGCTTCTATATCACAGCTATTGTAAATAATGCTACAATGAACATAGGGGTATACATCCCTTTTCAACTTAGTGTTTTCATTTTCTTTTCTTATATCATGTTTTTTATTTTAATTCCGGATAGCTAACTTACAGTATTATGTTAGTTTCAGGTGTACAATATAGTGATTCAATAATTCTATACAAATTATTTAGTGCTCATCAAAGTACACACTTTTTTTTTTAAGATTTTATTTATTTATTTGACAGAGAGAGATTACAAGTAGGCAGAGAGGCAGGCAGAGAGAGAGAGGAGGAAGCAGGCTCCCTGCTGAGCAGAGAGCCCGATGTGGGACTCGATCCCAGGACCCTGAGATCATGACCTGAGCCGAAGGCAGCGGCTTAACCCACTGAGCCACCCAGGCGCCCCAAAGTACACACTTTAATCCCCATCCCCTACTTCCCTTGTCCCCCAGTCTACCTCCCCTCTGTTTTTTGGTCTGTCTCTCTTTTTCCTTTGCTTGTTTGTTTTGTTTCTTAGATTCCATATATGAATGAGATCATACAGTATACGTTTTTCTCTGACTGACTTATTTCACTTAGCATAATGCTCTCTAGCTCCATCCAGGTTGTTGCAAATGGCAAGATTTCATTCCTTTTATGGCTCACATCTTCTTTATCCATTCATCTATTGATGGGCCCTTGGACGGCTTCCATGGTTTTGGTGGTTATAAATAATCTGCAATAAACATTAGTGGTGCATGTATCCCTCTGAATTTGTGCTTTTGTATTTGGGGGGTATATACCTAGCAGTGCAATTACTGGGTCATAGAGTAGTTCTATTTTTAATTTTTTGAAGAACCTCCATACTCTTTTCCATAGTGGCTGTATCAATTTACATTCTCACCAACACTATGAGTGTTTCCTTTTTGCCACATGCTTGCCAACACTTGTTATTTCTTGTGTTTTCGATAATAACCATGCTGACTGGTGTAAGGTGACATCTCATTGTGGTTTGGATGTTCATTTTCCTCGTGGTTAATGATGGTGAGCATCTTTTCATGTGTTTGTTGGTCATCTATATGTCTTCTTTGAAGAAATGTCTATTCAGATCTTCTGCCCATTTTTAAATTGGATTCTTCGGGGGTTTTGTTATTGAATTGTAGATTATATATTTTTAATGTACTTTCCATATCTGAAATTATATGATGTTATAGGGAAAGATTGTGTACAACCTTTTCTTGTGTATGTGAATGAGAGCCATGTAGATTTATTTTTGTAAAGATATCTGGAGGAGAAGATAAATGGGTATGGCTGGGCTTTGTGATACAGAAAACCCTCCCATTGCAGTTTCATGCTCATTCTTCAATGTCTTATTAACATAGACCTATTGCTTGTCAGGTCTCTTTTATGGCCTTTTGCTATTGTTCCAATATGTGAGAAATTAGCAAATGTGATGTTAGGTTGCTGCCTTATGCAGTCTTGGCAATTCTGTAAGGAACGTTCTGAAGCTTCCTTTAACAATGATTCCCTCGCAACTGTCTTTTTTCAGCACCATCAGCCATCTCTTCTTGCCTTATGTTGTTTTTTTTTTTTTTTAAGATTTTATTTATTATTTATTTGACAGAGAGAAATCACAAGTAGATGGAGAGGCAGGCAGAGAGAGAGAGAGAGAAGCAGGCTCTCCGCTGAGCAGAGAGCCCGATGCGGGACTCGATCCCAGGACTCTGAGATCATGACCTGAGCCGAAGGCAGCGGCTTAACCCACTGAGCCACCCAGGCGCCCTTGCCTTATGTTTTTAATCTTTCTCTTGTTAACTCTCCATGTTTCTCCCTTCCTTAAATGCAAGCTGACCCCTTTCTTTTTTCAGGCTACTCAAAAGCACACTCTTAACTTTGACAATTATGTTTTCCATCCCTACCACTCCAATGAAACTGTCTCTTAAAGATCCATGGTTCTTTCTTTTTTTTTTTTTCAAAGATTTTATTTATTTATTTGTGAGAGAGAGAGAGTGAGAGCGAGCCCAGGCAGACAGAGTGGAAGGCAGAGTCAGAGGGAGAAGCAGGCTCCCTGCGGAGTAAGGAGCCCGATATGGGACTCGATCCCAGGACGCTGGGATCATGACCTGAGCTGAAGGCAGCTGCTTAACCAACTGAGCCACCCAGGCATCCCAAGATCCATGGTTATTTCTAAGTGAGAAGCCCTCTGTTGTCACTCTGTATTTGTATATTTTCTAAGACTATTTATCACCCCCTGTTTGAAACTCTTCTTTCTGTGATTGGGGACATTGTTTTTCTATTCCTTTCTTTCCTAGAGTTATTTCCTATTTTTTGACTGCTTACAAAGTTGATGTTTCATGGCAGTGTTGGCCTTCTCCTCTTCTTGATGTGCTGTGGACAGAAATGGGTTGAAACAATTTTGTGGGATGAGTCTGCCTTAAGCTGAGTCTGGAAGGGAAGGAAAGATTGGCTGACTGAAATAAGAAGGGGTGGAGAAAGATGGCCATTATTATCAAGAAAACATTGTAAGCAAATACAGAGGATGTGGACCTTGAGTGTGATACTTGGTACTACTGCCAGAGGGGCTGGGCAGACAAGTAAACATAGAATTGCACTTGGTGGTTGAATTAATTATATGCAAACACGTCAGAGATGCAATGATAGAATATTAGAGGGGAGTAGATTACATATATAGGGTGTTATGAGGAAGTGGACATTTAAAGCAAATATGAGAAGGAAACAGCTGTAGCAAGAAAAGGGTGGTTGGGGGAGTATGGGTAGGAACAAGACCATTGCAGCTCAGGCTGTAGCTTAGACAAAGAAGTCCTGTTCAGAAATTACTGTCCTTCTTTATGTCAAGACAGGAGAAAGAGAGGGACATTTGGCATCTTCAGTCTGGCATTCAAGGTACTTGAGAACATTTCCACTTTTATCCTCTTCAATATTTCCTTAATACTCTGTATTATCTTTTCCTTCCTCTGGGTTGATTTATATTTCTTTGATAACAATGACCACCTCTCTCCAGCCTTCATGTCCTCAATCCAGCCACTCCTTCCATCCCTTCCAGACACAGTTCAAGTCAGTTTCATTTATGAAACTGTTCCAATCCCACTTCTGTCCACCGTCCTCACCTTCCCAGCACTGATACATCCATTCTTGTATACCTTTATGTTCTAGTGTGTATTGACACTTAATTCAGTAGCACCATTTACTATAAACTGCTCAAGGGCAGGCACTCTATTGTGTACATCTTCATAGTCCATAGTGCCTAGAATTCTGTTGGGTCCACAATTAACATCCATTAACAACAAAGCTGTTGGCTTGCCTTTCAGCCCAGTACTCATGGGACCATTCAGCTGTCAGGGGAGCCCTTTTCTATAACTCCAGACATCACCCGTGTCCTTGGCTAGGTCTCTCACAAAGAGAATCTTGCTCACTCAGATGAAAGAACAATTTGAAGAGCAAGCTTTATTGATGGACAAACCAATCATTACCTTTTTAGACTCTTGTAATTATGTCACAATGATGTTTTACAAAATTTATGGAGCAAAGCCAAAGTATTTTAATGCAGGAAGGTGGTAACAAGGAGTTTGGTTTGCTGATTCCAAACAGCAGAAGAAACTTCCCTTCTTTTTCCTTCTCTTTGTCTTTTTGTTCTTTTCTCTCCCTCCTTCCCTTCTCTTCTCCCTCCTGGCTCCCCTTCCTTCCTGATACCAGTCTCCAAGGCTCTCCTGAAGAAAGAAGGTAGGGGAAAATAGTAAATAAAAAATACTTTAAATATTATTTCAAATGACAGAGAATGGATGTTTGTATTATACCAGTTGTAACATTAAGTGTTTTAATGAAAATTAAGAGAAATTTGAGACAGATGGAGCATGAAAGTGAGATTAAGAAAGCTTGATTAGAATAAAGTCTAAAGCAATATTTAAGCAAATGATTGAAGAACTACCCTTCCATCCATTTGCCTATGGCAGTGGGAGGTGATAAAAGACAAAAACAAGTAAGCATGGGAAAAAAGTAATGACAGAAAAGGCTCAGGTATAAGCAACACTTAAAAAAAAAAAAAAGACTAGGTAGAGAGGGAGTTTTTGATACAACAAAGATCAGCAAAATAGGGGATGGAACCTTTCTTAAGAAAGAAAAGCTGTGAGGAATGAGGGAAGTCAGGCAGGCAACAATGTTTCATGGTCAGACTACTCATAAAGGCAGAAGGAGGAGAATGTGTTCCTGATGCTAAAAGACAGAGAGAAAGAGTAAATAGAAAAATAAAGGACCTCTATTCAAATGAAATTATAGAGAGAAATGTGTACTTTGGTTATCCCCCAAATTCCAAGAATATACAGAAGTTGACTAATACTTCCAATGTGCTATTATTTTTTAAGATACTGATGCTGATACAGAAACTAAGAAACATTCTAAGAATCTAAGTTCATATAATAAAGGTAAAATTTTGGCAAATATGACTGGTTAAGTAATTTTGGTATGATAAACAACAGCAATATTTACTTTAATTTACCCATGTAAAATATAATATAAAAGTGCTTTTTAAATTCTATTTGGGTATGCTTTCTGTAAACCTATACAGATTGGTTATAAAAATGTGATTCTGTGTATTTATTTATTTATTTTTTTTTTTAAAGATTTTATTTGTTTATTTGACAGAGAGAAATTACAAGTACACTGAGAGGCAGGCAGAGAGAGAGAGAGAAGGAAGCAGGTTCCCCGCTGAGCAGAGAGCCCGATGCGGGACTCGATCCCAGGACCCTGAGATCATGACCTGAGCCGAAGGCAGCGGCTTAACCCACTGAGCCACCCAGGCGCCCCGATTCTGTGTATTTAAAATTCATTAACATTCAACACACTATCTTGAAACACCTGGCATACTAGAAAACACCTTATTTCCATAGGAATTATGTTTTCTTGTTTGTGCCAGCTTGAATTTCTAAGATCTTTAGGGAACTTAACAATAAAAATACAAATAATGAATTGAAAAATGGACAAGGGATGTGAATAGACATTTCATAAATATATACAAATGACCAGTAAGTACATGAAAAAGATGCTTACCATCATTAGTCACTAGGGGATTGCAATTAAAAACCACAATGAAATGCCACTTCACAAACACTGAGATGGCTATAATCAAAGGCAGATAATAATGACCATATGTGAAAATATAGAAAAATAGGAACTCTCAGAAATTGCTAATACAAATGCAAAATAATGCAGCTGCTGTGAAAAATACTTGTGTTTTTCTTCAACAATTAAATGCAGAGTTATCATATGATCTAGAAACTCCAACTCCCACATTTCATTCCAGAAAATCCAATCATATGTTCATATCAAGATCTGTACACATACATTCATAGTAGTGTTATTAATAGCCCAAAGTAGAAAAAAAAGCATATATCTGTCAACTGAAGGAGCTATACATAATGTGGTATATTCATACAATGGAATATTATTTGGCAATAAAAATGAAGGAAATACTGATATATGATATATATGGCACCCTGGATGAACCTTGAAAACATCATGCTGACTGAAAGGAGCCAGAAACAAAAGGTCATATGTTGTAGGATTCCATTTATATGAAATGTACAGAATAGGTAAAACATATAGACATACAATAAGTATATTAGCAATCCCTGAGAGTGGGGGAAAGGGGATGGGGTTTTCTTTGGAAGTGATGAAAATATTCTGGAATTGGTTAATGTGATGGTTGTACAATCTTGTAAATATACCAAAACCAACTGAATTGTACATGTTAAATGGGAAATTCTATGGTATATAAATTATATCTCAACTATTACAAAAAAGATCTTGGGAACTTAAAAAAGTTCAAGGGAACTTGAAACTTTAGATTAATTAAAATGAGCTAATCAGTGAATGATCCTGGATACCTAAATCATTTCTAAGTAAGAACACAGAAACACTGATGACTGAGCACACTTTTATGTTTATATGCTTTTGCTTTTAATATGCTACAGATAGGCTTTATCTTTGGTTAAGTTCTGCCACTTTTAGAATGTGTATTAGGCTGTAGCAAGCATGTGTCTATAGAAAGTTGTTCTATGTATACTTATGAGTTCTGCTTGTGGCTAAAATGCTGATTTGTGGCAGACTGTTCTCCATTATCCACAATGAAATTTTCCCTGTGAAATAGAAGTCAGTTACTTAGGTTAAAAGTTATCATTACCGGCCACAGCAACTTCTTTCAAGACATGTCCCCAAAGGCAAAGGAAACAGAAGCAAAAATGAACTTTAGGACTTCATCAAAAGCAAAAGCTTCTGCGCAGCAAAGGAAACAGTCAACAAAACAAAGAGGCAACCCATGGAATGGGAGAAGAGAACCGCAAATAACACTACAGACAAAGGGCTGATATCCAAGATCTGTGAAGAACTCCTAAAACTCAACACACACAAAACAGATAATCACATCAAAAAATGGTCAGAAGATATGAACAAGCGATTCTCTAAAGAAGACACACAAATGGCTAATAGACACATAAAAAATGTTCATCATCATTGGCTATCAGGGAGATTCAAATCAAAACCACATTGAGATACACCACCTTACACCAGTTAGAATGGCCAAAATCAACAGGACAGTAAATAACAAGTGTTGGAGAGGATGTGGAGAAAGGGGAACCCTCTTACACTGTTGGTAGGAATGCAAGTGGGTGCAGCCCCTTTGAAAAACAGTGTGGAGATTCCTTAAGAAATTAAACATAGAGCTTCCCTATGACCCTGCAATTGCACTACTAGGTATTTATCCCAAAGATACTGATGTGGTGAAAAGAAGGGCCATCTGTATCCCAATGTTCGTAGCAGCAATGGCCACAGTTGCCAAACTGGAAAGAACCAAGATGCCCTTCAACAGACGAATGGGTAAAGAAGTTATGGTCCATATATACAATGGGGTATTATACCTCCATCAGAAAAGATGACTACCCAACCTTTGTATCAACATGGATGGAACCGGAAGAGATTATGCTGAGTGAAATAAGTCAAGCAGAGAGAGTCAAGTACCATATGGTTTCACTTACTTGCGGAGCATAAGGAATAACACAGAGGATGTTGGGACATGGAGAGGAGAGGAGAGCTGAGCTGGGGGAAATTGGAGGGGGAGACAAACCATGAGAGACTGTGGACTCTGAGGAAAAAAAAAAAGGGTTTTGGAGGGGAAGGTGTGGGAGGTTGGGTGAAGCTGGTGGTGGGTATTATGGAGGGCATGTATTGCATAGAGCACTGGGTGTGGTGCATAAACAATGAATTTTCAAACATTGAAAAAAATTAAATTAAAGGCTTCTTTTAAAAAAAAAATATCATGGGGTGCCTAGGTGGCTCAGTGGATTAAGGCCTCTGCCTTCAGCTCAGGTCATGATCCTAGGTCCTGGGATTGAGCCCCGCATCAGGCTCTCTGCTCAGCAGGGGGCCTTCTTAACTCCTCTCTCCCTGCCTACTTCTGATCTCTGTCAAATAAATAAAACCTTTAAAAAATATAGAAAAAAAAATCATTAGTTCTTTCCACAGTTTGGCAATTGTGGCCATTGCTGCTATGAATATTGGGGTACATAAGTCCCTTCTTCTCACTACATCTGTATCTTCGGGGTAAATACCCAGTAGTGTAATTGCAGGGTCATAGGATAGCTTTATTTTTAATTTTTTGAGGACTCACCACACTGTTTTTCCAAAATGGCTGTACCAACTTGCATTTCCACCAACAGTGTAAGATGGTTCCCCTTGCTCCAAAGTTGCCCTTCAACAGACAAATGAATAAAGAAGATATGGTGCAAATATACAATGGAATATTATGCAGCCATCAGAAAGGTTGAGTACCCAAGTTTTGGGTCAACATGGACGGGACTGGAAGATATTATGCTGAGTGGAATAAGACAAGCAGAGAGAGAGAGTCAGTTATCATATGGTTTCACTTACTTGTGGAGTATAAGGAATAACATGGAGGACATTGGGAGATGGAGAGAATAAATGAGTTGGGGGAAATCAGAGGGGAAGACAAACCATGAGAGACTGTGGACTCTGAGAAACAAACTGAGGGTTTTGGAGGGGAGAGGGATGGGGGGACAGGTGAGCCTGTTGGTGGGTATTAAGGAGGGCACATATTGCATGGAAGACTGGGTGTGGTGCATAAACAATGAATCTTGGAACACTGAAAAAAAATTATCAATAGTATTGTTGATTGAGACTACTAGGAGCAACAGTATCAGAGAAAATATAACAATATATGTACTTCTATTTTCAAGGGGAATAATACTTTTTTTCCTAACACAGTACTTCTTTGTTCCTTTTCCTTTTTTTTTTTTTTTTTTTTTTTTTGGTTCTTCACCCATTTATACCCTGAAGATTTATCAAGGACACCAAAGAGTTTGTTCATGAGGGTTATGGCTACTGATATTTAACTGTATTGGCAACTAAAATGGAGAACTTTTAAAGATGCTTATTTATTGGTTCATTTGAGGGTAATAATGGTGAAAGCCTTGTATTCTGTTTCTTATAAAATTAGTTCTCATCGTCTTGCAAGATTTGTCCTAAGGTCCCAGTATGTTGTAGAATACTAAAAAGCTCAATGAAAGACAAAGCTTGGAATGTAAATTTTATTTGCCTTGGTTTATAATAACTGAGTCTGAAAAGCTATGGAATGCCTTAATAGTTTGGCAAAGTTTGCTCAGTGTTGATAGGATTGATTCCTTGGTTTCCTATTTATTGCTTTCATTATGATATGAAGGGTTAATCTTTTTGTGTTATTTGCTTACATAACAAAGATTCTCTTATCAGAGTAACTTTCTGTGCTTTATGTTGACTTTATTACATCCGGTATTATTTTTAAAAACAATTAAAAAAAGAGAAGAACAAAGAAGCTTCACTTTTGAAAGAGTTCATATTTTTACAATTATGTTACATTCTATGTGTATTTCAAATATCTTTTGTCACTTCAGTTAAATAGGTAGGTAGTATTATTCACAGGCACCCATGATCTTATCTTAATCAAGTCCTAATCTCCTCCAATATTTATTTTTGTCTTTCCCAAACCAAACTCTCAGTATCAGAAAAAAAAAAAAAAGAGTAAAACTTACAGTATATCTTTTGCACCTAAAGCTTTATTTGTGATTTCCCAGGGGGGTCCCTGCAAAAATCACAAAGACTTGTTCATTCACCTTGTAAAAAATACTAGAAATGATTAGGTTTAAAAAGAAATCTGTCTTGATGATGAGTGCTGTGAAGTGTGTAAACCTGGTGATTCACAGACCTGTACCCCTGGGGATAAAAATACATGTTTATAAAAAATAAAAAATTAAAAAATAAAAATAAATAAATAAAAAAGAAAAAGAAATCTGTATTCCTATCAATGTGTTACATGAGAAGAGTTGTTGAATCAAAAGAGATGTTTATTCTCCCCAAGGTAAAATTTTTTATAAACAAAATATTGTTCATATAAATAGTTCAGAAATTGCATCCTATATGTGAAGTTCCTAAGGGTTTGCCTATGCTCTTGCTATCCATGACATGTTTCTTCTTGGTGCTATTTTGTCTGATGATATTTAGACATGAAACTAAGTGCTAAAGTGTTATTACTCATAGATTTCAGTTATCATTTAAAATTCTTATTGGCTATAAGCAAGCTTCACTTGGATCTAATATCTTCTAGGCCAGTGACTCTCAGTTGAGGATGTACATCAGATTCATGCTTTAAGTTTTATGATGTACTCCAGACTTTCTAGATCTCTTTACTCGATAATCTTAGGATATTCTTAACATACTAGTTGCATACTGTTGGTATGTGTGTTATGTCTCAGGATTATTCTATCTCAAAAGTATTTCTTCCGTATCTTCATTTAATTTTACAAATCAGATACAACATCCACTGACTTCTTTGCAAATAGGTTTACGCGTGGTCCTTATAGACATTTACAGAAGCGTCTTGAAAGGACGTTATTATCTTGTTTTTCATGCCACATATAAGTCAAATTTGCTTGTCAGTTACACCACTCTTGTTATGACCTTTCATCAGACCTTTCACATTTAAAAATGACCAGTAATAAGTCAGCCACAACTGTTTTAATTTCTGTCATCTGCAGATAGTTTTGTTTTACTCTGGTGCTTTTTTGCTGTAGGGATAACAGTTTGAAAAGTCATCAGCAATGACAGAAAATAGGGAGTTTGACCTTTTTTCCTCCTTCAAAACAGGATATGAGTGGCTTTCTCCCAGCTGTTGGCATAACCACTGTCCTTTTTAGTTGCAGGCACACTCCCTTTTCCTTTCCCTGCCCCAAAGTTTGCCATGTTAATTGACCTTCTTATGCTTCTTCTCTCTTGTTTGGGGACTCTCTTTTTTGCTTGTTTCTTTCATTTCTTGTCTCTCCTATTCCTATTCATTAGTTCTTTATTCTTCTATCTACCCATTCTGTCTGATCAGGGATCTCTCTCATTCCTTTTTCCTTTTTCTTTTAAATTGCCACCCCAACTTTTAATCTTTGACTCCACCGAGTAACTTGGAATCCCCCTTCTAGGGGGCTTGCATCGATTTCCCTCCTGATTGCATGCACGTTTCTTTCTGCGTGAACTTCTTATTGCATCATAAGCAAACTTTTGTCTTTCCAGAATGCATTTTAACTCCATTTTACTTGCTTGCTAGAGCAGAAAACTTACTCACAAAATTTTATTGAGCTATTTCTGAGTTGCTCTGCAGACATGGGATTCCCAAACTGAAAATCAATCCAGTGCTTCCCTAAGTGCTTTAAGTGCTTTTCTGAATTAAAGGAAAACATCAAATATCCAACCAGCATTTCAACACAAAAGTTAACAGCTGGTGTATAAAGAATTTCAGAGTGTCTCTTGTTATCTGAATTAGGCCTTCTTTATTGAACTTTATTTGAAACATGTGACTTGGCATAAAAGTCACAGCTGCAAGATTTCTAGGAGGGAGAAAAAATGGTTTGGATCGGGTTACATCAGCCTCAGAAGAAATAAAATCTATCTGTGATCTTAATTCTTCAGACAGTCTGAAGTGGTGGTATAAACTGTTTTCAGAGCTGCTTAGAAGGTGTCACTACAAATTGTCACGGGGCTGAAGGTGACTCTTCATTGGCTCTTATTTAGTCTTTGCATTCTGGCTTTGTCCACTATTTGGAGGTATAGTCGCACTCTTAGACACATTTTCTTTGCCTTTGTCCAACATTTGCTGAGCAGAGCTAAGTATCTACTTAATTTTTGTATAAGAACTGAAAGTTTTGGTACGCTGAATGAGGAAAACATAATGTAATTATACTTGCCAAAGTAACCCTTGGATAATGAGCAATAAATTTACAATTTGTCAATTGCACAATAATTTCCACTCTCTTTCCCCCACAAACCCTGTCCCTTCCCACCAAGCTTCCTCAACTTAATCATACCAAAAAAGTTTTCTAGATGCTGGCATTGTTCTAAGCTAGTGTGTATCAAACCTTCCTGCCAATTAGATTTCGCTGGAGAGCTTACAAAATGCTAACCAGAGTGGTGAGGGGGTTTTTTTTGGGGGGGGGGTGCCTAGGTATCACTATTTTAAATAGATTCTCAAGTGATTGATACCAAAAATGCAGCGATTGTTCTAAGTGATTTATCTATATATCTGTTCAAAGTCTTGGCCATTACCACTCTGAGTTATCAGATTATCCCAGATCACGTGGGTTGGTCAATCCAGTACTCACGGTTCATCTCACAGGTTACATTTAATAATTCATCATCCTTAAAATACATATTCTTTTATTTGTCTTCCAGGAAACTACATTTGCACTGTAATTTTCTCTTAGCCCCTGTTTATGGCTTCCTTTCTTCTTATTCTCCTTATGAGGATGTGCTCCAGAATGTATCCTTGATCATTATTTATCTTACACTTACCCCCTTGATGATCTGATCTAGTCTTCTGGCTGAAAACATTATCTATGAGCTGACAATTCCTATATGCCCATATTGATATTTGTAACTCTGAATTTTCTTCTAACTTCCAGATTCCTAAATACAATTCTCCATTTAATATCTCGACTTAGATGTCTAATAGTCATAATAATACTGACTAAAAAGCAGAATGTGTGGTTCTATTTCAACTACCCCTCCAAAACTAGTCCTTTTACAGAAGTTTCCATTTGAGTTGATGGCAATTCAAGTTGCTCAGACTGAAATGAAATAATCCTTGGATGACTCTTTCTCTGAGCACATTGAATCTGTCATGTGGGATCTATTCTTCAAAGTTATCTCCAGAATCCAACCATTTCTGACCACTTTCAGTGTTACCAGCCTGGTATGAGCTGCCACCTTTGTCTCCTAAACCACCACAAGCACCTTCTCACTGTTCTTGCATCATGTGTTCTTGTATCTCTTCTCAATACAGCCACTGCAGTGATCCTATAAAGACACAAGTTCAGCTGTGTCACTGCTCTGCATAGCTCTCCATTTAATATATGGTAAACCCCAAGATTCTTTTTTTTTTTTAAAGATCATTTATTTATTTGACATGCAGAGAGAGAGAGAGAGAGGTCACAAGTAGGCAGAGAGGCAGGCAGAGAGAGAGGGGGGAAGCAGGCTCCCTGCCGAGTGCCAAGTGGAGAGCCCAATGCAGGGCTCGATCCCAGAACCCTGAGACCATGACCTGAGCTCAAGGCAGAGGCTTAAACCACTGAGCCACCCAGGTGCCCCAAACCCAAGATTCTTATGACGGCTTTCAAGGCCCATGTAATTTAGTTCTTAGTCACCTCCAACCACTCCTCACCTTGTTCACTATGCACAGTTGGGTTCGGCTGAATAATAGTCCTCAAATGTGTCCATGTCTGGATCTCTGGAAGCTGTGAATGTTCCTTTATACATATGTAAAGAGACTCTGCAGATAGGATTAAGTTAGAGATTTTGAGATGAGGAGATGATCCTGGCTTACCTGGGTAGGCCCAATGTAATCACAAGATTCCTGGTAAGAGGAAGTCAGACTGAATAAATGGAGATATTACAATGGAAGAAATTGTAATATGACTGGGAAAATTACTAATTCAGCAAACTTTGGTTTTATCATCTATAACACGACCCATATAATACCTACCTCACAGGGTCATTCTAAAGATAAGGTTAGAAACACTACATATTTGCCTTCTGAATTGGTAGTAAAATTCTCTATTTATATTTCATAAATCTCACCTTAGTTATTTTGGACCCAATTTTTCACCAGTCTTGGAAAAAAGGCAAAGATCTATTTGCCTCTATAGAAGTATTTATTCTATAATTTTAAAAAGTCTTTTTATTCCCATTCAATGAAATAATCATGCAGTTGAGATTTATGTGCCTTCTTAGTGTCCTTTCACCATCATTACAGAAAAGAACTAGATCAGATCAAAACTCCTTAAGCCTCTAAGTAGATTCTCATTCATCTTTAACATCATTCAACAACCTATGAATTCACCTACATTAAGCATGTGAATATGTCCTTGGTTCATGAGGGTTTTTGAGAAGCTTTTAAACTGCATTGTTAAAATCCTGGTATTTGGTATCTGTGAAATTCCTTAACTGCTGCTTAGTTGAGCAGTTCTTTCCTTTAGTGAACCCATCTGGTCTCTGTCAGTCATTGTGACCACTTTTTTGTGTCCAAAGCATTGGCAAGTCAGATAATTTTAGGATTTTGTTAGGTACAGATACAAAGTTTATTTGTCAGTAGTTTCTTGGGCTAACCTTTTTGGAAGAGAGAGCTCTTTTTTTTTTTCCAAGTCTTAAGATTCTTTATTTCTATATGATTTCTCACTAATAATCTATCTGGGTCCTTGACTGCACCTGCACATTCCTTTTGTATCCTGTGATATATCTTGGTCTGAAAGTATGGTAATATTTATTGTAACCAATAAACAGTGGTCATTCACTCTTCTCCATATCTTGGAATTCAGCTCCTTCTTAATTATATTTGACTTATTTGCATGCTTTGAAGATCTTTTGTCTCAATGGACAAGGCGGAAATTGTTAACATTGTCAGATAATTTCGTACCCCCAGTATGAATGTATGTATGTATGTATTTAATTTTCAAGTAGGTTCCAGGCTGGGAATGGAGCCCAATGCAGAACTTGAAGTCACAACCCTGAGATCAAGACCTGAGCTGAGATTCAGAGTTGGACGATCAACCAACTGAGCCACCCCATGTACTCTCAATATTTTTTAAGGCATCAGTTTCATTACAGTACTGGGAGTATTGCTTTCTAAAATGAATACAAGATTGAGTTTCACATAGATGGATTTTATGTTTGTCCCTATAAATTATATTTTTATTCTTTAGAATTCTACTTCTGAAGAAGGCAGGCATCATTTCCCTCCTTGGTTTTTTTATCTTTTTATAAAAAAAAAAAATAGAAAGCTTCATTTCACTTAACTTTTGGGTTTACAGGATAAGAGTGATTTAGGATTGTTAATGTATAGCACTGGAACTGAGTTAGTTCCTATATTTTAAGACATTTAGCTTCCTAATATGTGAAAATGTGTACCTGACACTATTTCCCAAGGGGAAAAACTGAAATGTGTTGATGTTCCCTTTTTCAGCTCCAGAAATAGCTGCTGTGTGCTCCTTTACTCTGTTTGTGAAACATCAGCCCTTCCCCTGCAAGAATCTCTGAGGAAGTCAGCTTCATTTATGGAGTGAACTTCATTAACCAGACCACTTGGTTTTTACTAAACGAGGAAACTACGAAAATAAGAACAGAAATAGAAAATTATTGTCAATTAGTTCACTCCAAAGTTAATGTTGAGACATAGTTGACATATTTTATTTTGTATTTCCAGTAAACTGAAAGCAATTTCTCAATAACCTATAACTTCCCCCATTTTTTGCTTCATAAATAGATATTTAGTCATTAAAAAGAATAATTACATAGGTAGCCTTCACTCCATGGGAGGGAAACATCTAGAAAACTAACTCTTAAAAAGATAACTGATTTACCTTATAAATATGAAAATGTTACCACTGATCTCCCCATTTCTGTATGTCTCGTTCTTCTGACTGTACTAATGGTTGTAGTGACTAACCTTACTTACCGTGTGTTAGGGACTATGCAAAGAACAGGGGTGTTCTTATTATTAGTTGTCATGGAAGCATCATGTAACAGGTACTATTATAATCTTCATTTTATAGAAAAAGTAGTAGAGGCTCAGAAAGCTTAACAAAAGTTCAGATAGTTATTAGCTGGTAGAGCAAATTTTAAAGCAAGTATGCTTGACTTAGAGGGCTGCTTTTATCCAGTACACAATGCATTTTTCTGCCTTTAGTCACTGTTAGAGACACCCCTGGAAGTTCATTTCCCCTCAGGTGACTACTATAGTTATTCTGGGAATCTCTAAGCTGTGTCCCATGAGCACTCATTAATAAAATTCTAAAGTTAACCCGAGGAATCTTCCATTTCCCCACTCATAATCTTCTCTTGGTGATAACTACACCATTCCTGAGGTTTACGCTGTCCTCCAAATCTTCTGAAAGACCCTCTCCCTCTCCATTGCTTTGCCTTCTGGAGTGGGACCCAGGAACTTCGTAAGGGCTGTCTCCCACTGCCTCCAAAGGCATTAGGCTGTCTGCCTTGCCTGATAGGGCTGCTCTTCCCACCTGGGGTAGTTGGGATTCTGGGCTTCACCACCATTTATGGGCAAAAGGAATGGGTCCTGTCAAGATAAGAGTGGGTGTGCTGGAATAACATGGGACCCTTGAGTTACAGGGCCTCTCAGTTCCTTCCTTTGTGCCTCTATGCATCCCAGAAAATATTTCAACAACACCTCATGTGTTCTTTTCTACTCAGAATGCCCTTCCTCCCTCCAATTTTTCTTCTCCTGGCAAAATCTTCTTTATGGTCTTAAGATCCTACTCAGGAGCCACCATGTCTCAGAACTCCTCCCTGTTTGCTACAACCAATAGGTTGCCCTCCTCTGTGCTTCCATAATGCCTTTGACTTGTCTGCAATGCTGCCCTGATACATTGTACTATTAACATTGCATATGTGTCTGTTTATCTCACTAGACAATTGAGTGCATTATGCAGTTGAAGATACCGATTGTTATTCATCTTTGTGCCCCAGCACAGTGCCTGGCATTTAGAACCAGGTCAATAAATGTTAAATAATAAATAACTCCTATGAGTCTAGCTAGAATAACTGAGAAGGGGGGATGGATGACTCAGTAAATCTTCCTTATTACATTTTCCCTGACCCTTCCCTAGATCACGTCTTTATCATCTCTCACCTGGACTCCTAAAACAGCTTAACTTTTTTATTGTGGAAAAATATATGTAATATTAAATTTACCACTTCAGTCACTTTTAAGTGTAGAAACCCTTTAACTCTTAACTCGTGTCCCTGATTTCACTAAGTCCTTCTCAATTCCAGCTTTCACTTGGTTGCTCAAATGAACTAAAATCACATTTACCTGCTGTTTATGATGCTTCACTGACTCCCCTTTGCCAACAGAATATAAAGCCAATACCTTTAAAAATGTCCTATAAAATCCATGTTTGCAACTCCTTAGACCTAGACAAGTAGGTTATAGTAGACTTTCAGTAGGTCTATGAAGGATTGCTATGAATATGGAGATGTCCAGTTACGACATCAAGGATTATTTGTCCCCAACAACCATAACATCTCTTAACAAACTGACTTCTTACCCTGACTTCTTCAGTTTTCTCTTTTCCTGGGTGAGAAACCTAAAGGCCTATGCCTCTCTCATCCCATTATATCTTGACTTTTATCAAGCTGTGTTTCTTTTTCCCTTTGAAATATCTCACAGTTTTCCTTTAATCTCTGTCACTTCCTAGCTTTATGACCTTGGATAAGTTACCCAATCTCTCTTTATTTCAGCTTCCTTATGTGTGAAATGGGATAAAAAATAAAGTGTGTTTTACATATATCCTTTTTAATCCCTTAGTCTGGGGTTCTTGTGAGAATAAGTTAATATATTTGAAACACTTAAGGCAGTGCCTGGAACTTTTGGTTATGGAATGAAAATGTCATGGAGATAAAAGATATAGCATAGGGAATATAGTCAAAGTGGTGTATGGTGACAGATGGTAGCTGTACTTGTGAGCATAGCATAATGTATGATCTTGTGGAATCACTATGTTGTACACTTTAAGCTTAAGGTAACATTGTGTGTCAACTATCCTTCTATGAAAAAAACCAAAAAACTGAAAACAAAACAAAACAAAAAAACCATGGCCTGGCATATGGGATTGAATAAATGTTATATATAATTGTTACCATTACTATTTCTAGTATCATTACACTACTATAGGATTATTATGATACTCTCCTAGGTGGTTCCCTTACCCATACTCTAGCCTTCTTGAATACACCTTCCCAATCATCCTTCTAAAACCACTTTGGGCACAGAGACCCCCATTGGAGCCTACCCTAGAAAACATGGCTCAGCCTGAACAGAGCCTCAAGAGGAAAAAGCAATTATCAGAACAAAGGTAAGAGGTAGAGGGGGTAGAAGATGAGGATGTTAGGGAGTGGCTCAGAGAAGGGCATACCAGGTAGAGGGAACAGCTTTGGGTCCAAAGGCATTGGGTTATGTGGGAAAATATGGGGTGCTCTGGGAATAGCAACCATATGGATTCAAAGTTGTGTTCCTTCCCTTATTCACATATTGAATAAGGCCCCATCTCCAGATACTCCAATATTGGAGGTAATTGGGAGGTAATTAAGGATAGATTAAGTCATAAGGGTAGAGCCCAGATGCAATAGGATTACTGTCCTTACAAGAAGAGACATAAGAAAGCTTACTCATCTATTTCTCACTCTCTGTGCATGTGTGCCAAGGAAAGGCCATGTGAAGTCATAGTAAGCAGTCCACCATCTACAACCCAAGGAGAGCTCTCACCAGACACTGATCCTGTTAGCACCTTGATCTCAGATTTCCAGTCCCTCGAAGTGTATTTCTTTTGTTTCAGCCACCCAGCCTATGGTATTTTGTTGGGGCAACCTGACTCAACTGAGACAAGTAATTTAATAGCTGGGGAGAAGGATGGAAGCGGGGAAAAGGCAAGAGATAAGGCTGAATACTAAGTGACAACTATACTATAAAAGGTCTTGTATCCCACGGTTGGGCTTCTTCCTGGAGAGAGTAGGTGAGTCACTGAATGATTTTAAGCAGAGGAGTTAGTATCTGGTCAATTTAATATGGAGAGGGTCATTCAGTGGAGGACGGATTCAAGAAAGGCAATAGTGGAGGCTGGGAGAGTGATTTGCTGGCTGTAGCAGAAATAGGGGTGAGCCCTGATGAGGTTCTGAGTTAAGGTGGACGTGGGTAGGGATGCAGAGAAGTGGGTGGATTTGAAGTTCCTCCTGATGAGAGCTATAGCTCTGAGTACATTTGCAGGGATGTGGGAAGACTCTTGAAGACACCAGGAGCATCAATCAGTCAGTCTCACTTTGGAGAAGCCTCCTCTCTCTGATATGCTTGTCTCTATGACTTTCACCTGTCAAAACCTCCTCAACACTGAACTGCCCCACTTATACAAAATGTTCCAAGACTGATGTGAAGTCATTCCTCCCTGGGTCCTCTTCTCCCCAAGGTCCATTATCTAAACTCCATAATTTAGCTCTTAATTATATATTATCCATATGGTTATTTGATAGATACTGCTAATTATAAGCTCCTTAAGGCCAGGAGCCATGTCTTAACTTTCTTGTAATTATCAAAGTCAACATATCATTGCATGTTCTAGGGCAGCTGTTCTCAGGGCCCTCTTTCTCTCTGTGAAATGTGATGTTTGCATGTCCCTTGTGTAAAATCTCAGTGTCACTGTAACTCTACTCATTTCTATCTCACTCAAGAAAGCAAATCAGAATAATCCACATACAACTATAGGGATGACTTTAAATGTGGTCTAATTTATAAAGAAGAAAGGAAATTATTCACTCTCTTTAGTACCATTGATGGTAAGAAATTACTTTATAACAGATGTGTGATGATGCCAGTATGAAAACCTGTACCAAGATAGTAAATTCTTAGAGGGCAAGGACTTTGTCTCACTCATCCTCATATGGCTTGCTCTAACTTCAAACACACCTGCGGTAGAGGTAAACGCTGTGACACTGGGGAATAGGAGTTCAATGATAAACTATGGTGGAAATGCTGATGTGGGAACAGGTGTTTCTGCTCCATGACATAAAAGTTGCTCTGGTGTATTCCACGTTTTGAGACAAGAACATTTTCTGACTTTAAACAGCATTTCTAGGAAATGTGTAGTTTCTGGGAGTTGGACATAGCTAGCAGAATTTATTTCCTGTGAACTGATGTCAAATAGGAGAGAATTTTCCTCACTCTGAATAAGACAGTGGTGACAACTGTAGAAAGGTTGTCATATGGCTATGAGGGCTAATAACAGGGCTTCTCTTGTATTTCAGAGAAAGAAAGAAAAAGGAAAAAAAATTTTCTTGTGCTCCCTCTTCACTCCTCAAAAGAATTTTGATGTGAGCACAGGAAAAAGAGCTGGAGGTCCTTTCTATTAGCAGGGTTTAGACTTCAGTGACAAAGTTCTACATAGTTGGTATGTGTTTGGCAGGTTTAGAGGAAGAAGAAGTCCTGGGTCATTGTGCCTTTCCTTTTACATGTGAGTGTAGCTTGTAACCCATCCATGACCTGGAGATGAAGTAGGGAGGCAATTTGAAAGGATGACTAGGAAGGGAAACCCTAACATCAGCCTTATAGAGCAAGTGCAAATAGATTGTTCCAGAAGTTCTGATAAGGAAATCTGTAAAATCAAAACAGAAATTTGTAAAAAAACAACAACAACAACAAAAAAAAAAAACCACCCAGAAACCTGTTTAAAAAAAAAAAAAAGTCTATCACTGTTTTTTAAGTCTATCACTGTTTTTTTTACATATTTTACTCATGAGGAAATTGAACACCAGAGGGTTAGGTGATTTGTCCAGAGTTGCTTGGGAGATGAAACTGAATTGCAAAACAAGTTTTCTGACTCCAGACTTAACAGTAGAGCAGGGAGTGGGTCTTTGTGTAGAATTTGAAACATAGTAAGTGCTTGGTATGTATAAGGCAAGCTACAATTAGAGGATTCCATCTCTAGGCTGTCTCACTATACTGCATTGCTTCTTACTAGTTCTCACCTTTGTATTATTACTCAGGAGGATACTGAGGTTTCCTCATTATCACTCTAAAATCTCAAGGACTTGGAGATGGGAGAAATGGTGGATTTTGTCAGCAATGTGTTGAGTCATGTGCTGACACGACCAGGAAATGGTGTGTGATTGTGCAGCATGAGAACAAAAGAGTTGGAAATTTACCAAACTCTAAGGCAATTGAAGCAATAATTAAGAGGCCAGGCAGAAATAGGAATTTATTTTAGCAAGGGAAATCTAGTCAAATTTATTATATTAGATTTGGAGACAGACTATATGAATTGGTCAGGTTGCAGAGGATCTTAACCTGAGTGGACTGAACTATGTTTCATTATAATGGTTTCAATTATAATCCTATGTGTTGTTGTAGGTATTTAAAATTACTATTCTAAGAAGGGATTCATGGGCTTTGTTGGACGGCAAAAGGAGTTGGTGGCCAACAAAGTTAATAATTTCAGACCAGTAACATAAAAAAGGGATGCGGAAGGCCAGAACTAGGTGATGGTGCTTATCCTAACCCTGTTTAGAAGAGTGTGTCCTGTCAGGCCAGTGAAAGACCATATCCAGGAAGAAAACTGCCCATGCTAGAGATGGATGTCGTGAGGTAACACAGCCTGATGCCACGAATTTAAAAATGGACACTTTACCCCTTTTCCTTTGATCTGTTCAAATGAAGAACCCCTTGGAATATGGCCTTTGATGCACCCTGCTTCTTGGGAGACCTCACTCAAGCAGATGTGAATTGCCTGCCACCTGGTGGTGATATTGTTAATGTAAATTATTAGAAGCCAGCATTCTACTCCAGAAGTTCATCTATGTGAGTCTACAAATCTGAGGTCCAGCCTTGCCCTGTTGGGGAATTCACCACTGGCTGCCATTTTGTGAGTGACTGGTCGACTAGCTGGCCTTCTCCTGGGAAGTGAGAATTGCTTCCATTGCAAACTACAGGGCGTTTCTTTTTTCTTTTTTTTTAAAGATTTTATTTATTTATTTGACAGAGAGAGATCACAAGCAGGCAGAGAGGCAGGCAGAGAGAGAGGAGGAAGCAGGCTCCCTGCTGAGCAGAGAGCCCAATGCGGGGCTCCATCACAGGACCCTGAGATCATGACCTGAGCCGAAGGCAGCGGCTTAACCACTGAGCCACCCAGGCGCCCCTACAGGGCGTTTCTACCTAGGAATTGGTAGAGTTATCTTTTGCTTGTTCTTCATAATGAGGTATTTGTTAACAATTATAGTCAAAAGAGATTACTTTTGGTTAGTTTACTGATTTACAGGTGGGGAAATCACACAAAACCATAAATCTACGACAGTGCAGTTCCACGTGTGCATCTACATAAAGGCCAGACCAGGCACCTTGACAACCTAGACTTAAGAAGTAGTGATCAGCGTCACAGAGTCCAATAAGCCTGTAAGGCCCTATATAAGTACAAAGATCACTAATGCATTTCTGGTGCTCAAGGTTGTTTTGATGCAAATATTGTAGTGCTATGCTCAGCAGGAATTAAAATCTATAAGCATCCTGTTTCTTAAAAGTTACTTGCAATGATTTTACCAAATTGTGACCAATTTTGTCTTAGCATAATTCTGACACATGGTCCGTATTCAGCTGTGTGGCAGAGCTGAAATGGAATGCTGATTTGGTGTTTGAATTTTCTCCAGGCCCTATATTCCTTTGTCATTACCTTATATGTACAAAAAGAACGTCCCTAATGGGGATGACCTTCCTTTGTACAAATGCAGTTTCAACACAGAACCTGTGTTTTGTTTTGTTTTCAAGTTGCAAGGCACAGAGACACACTCAGAGACAGCACCTGCTCAGTGATCTCACAAAAACATCATCAGGGATAGGAGTTTTTGTAGGGATACATAGGGAAAGGACACCTGCAATTTCATAGCCAGGCACCTAAGGAAGTGAAGTGTCACTCCTGGCTGTTTGGGCCACTGCAGGAGCTGTACCAACACCAGGCCCCCATCCCCCTCCCCTCCCGCTCTCTATTTTAATTACGCCACTATTCTGGACCCTCAGTTTCTGTTGCTCTGCTTTATGCCAAGCTACAGCTTCTCTGTCACCTCCTACTGCCTTCTTCACTGTTCTCTTGCATTCTATAGCACAGTTTGTGTCTGCTCCTGGATGTTTCTGCTGCCTGGCTTCTGCTTCCATTGAGACTTCTAGAGAGAATAGGTTATTGGACTGCGCTGACACTCTTGAGTGCAGCGTGCCTTTGTGGGGTTCTCAGGCTAAACTGGACCATTGGCTACTGATCACGGGTCTTGGCTCAGACCCCAGACCCTGATCCCATTTGCTTGTGTCCAAGATGATGGGTCACACAATACAAGATATGAAACATGTGGGTGAGAAAGATCTGCTGACTGCTTGGAGGCTGGGGGGGGGGTGCAGGTTGGTGAGGAAGGCGTTTATAATTCAGGGACAGTTCATTATACTCCCCAAAGCATCAGTGTTTCCTCAGACCAAAGCTTGACCATATCTGACTCCATTCCAGAAGGTAATGTGCAGCGGAGTACATGCACATGTAGGCGTTATTATTGAGAAACTGTGTCCTTAGTTATAGAATGCCTGCTAATAATTTATGGCACCATATGTTCCAAAGCCGGAACTAAAGCTGTCGGTTTCCACTTTGATTCACATGTGGCTCACAAAGAATGTTTCCCGTAGGACCTGGTGCCCAGTGCATAGGTGGTGATGGCTCCCTCCAAACCTTTGAATTGTATGAAGGGTTTCATTTGCCTCTGTAATTACCTATTTTGGGACTGACAGAGGAACTAAAAAGCTGGAAAATACTGTTCAGCTGTAAAGTCCATATGAGATGATTTGTTTGTTCCAGCAAAAATGAAAATAATGACACTCAAAATAATATTCCAGTCTTGACATTTCTTATTTAGAAAGTATGGTACCCTTTAGCAAGAGTGTTTCCTGTTCAAAACTTTTATATCACCTTCTAGGGATATCTCCTTGGGAGTCAAGTCCTACAGGAATCATTTCCTGCCCTGAGGGAAGAGTATGCTCCTCCCAGCTTCTGTATTCAAGGCTCACTTTAAGTGGCTCAGTATTGAGTTTCCCCTTACACGGGGCTATGCAAGTGAGAAATAAGGTCCATTCTTTTCCTCTCTCCCTTAGGTGAAGTTAAAACTGTGGCTTAGGGCCTGAGTAAGGCTCGGGGCTATGCAAGTGAGAAATAAGGTCCATTCTCTTCCTCTCTCCCTTAGGTGAAGTTAAAACTGTGGCTTAGGGCCCGAGTAAGGCTCTGTATTTTGTACAGCGTTGATGGCAAGATGGAACAGTCCATGCTTCAGGCTATTCTAATCTTCTTCAGTTTGTGTCAAACCAATCAGAGCTCTGAGAAACGGAAGGCTGCTAAGAGGCACCTTAGTTCCCGTGTTCGCCTGAAATTGAGGATACACTCAATCTTTCAAAAGTGATCTCCACAGCATCCCCTTCTCCCAAACCCCCTCCCCCCAGCAACCCTCAGTTTGTTTTGTGAGATTAAGAGTCACTTATGGTTTGTCTCCCTCCCAATCCCATCTTGTTTCATTTATTCTTCTCCTACCCACTTAAGCCCCCATGTTGCATCACCACTTCCTCATATCAGGGAGATCATATGATAGTTGTCTTTCTCTGCTTGACTTATTTCGCTATGCTGTGAAGTGTGTAAACCTGGTGATTCACAGACCTGTACCCCTGGGGATAAAAATATATGTTTATAAAAAATAAAAAATTAATAAAAAATTAATAAAAAAATAAATAAATAAAATTACATTAGAATAAATAAAACAAAAAAAAGTGATCTCCAAAAAAGATTATCTTTATTCTGGATTGTGGCCAACTCTTACACCTCAGGGCAAGATCTTACATGCTGTGACTGGTGGGAGAAGGGGTAGAGTTGCTTACACTTTAGTTCTTGAAGTTTTCCAGTCTTACCAAAGTATATGCTATTGTCTGGTGTGATAATTATTCTTTGTGTCCCAAGGCCTTGGCCAGGTCTGGTTCTAGGAAAGCCTTCCTCTTCTTCCAGGCCTGTGGGTGGTAATGGTTTTCAGCTGCTGCCAGTCCTCAAGCATGCTTCAGCACCTCCTGTTGGTTTCCTTAACCCTGTCTACACCACTGCAAACAATTCCTCACCAAAAAGGCTTTCACAAACATACCAACTGATGGTGTTGTCTGTCCAATTCCAGGACCTTGATGGAAACATGTAGTATGCAAACATCTTCAAAGTAATATCTTACCATGGGTTTCCAAAGTAGATAACTCCCATTTCCATTCTGGAGATTTATCAATATGGTAACATCTTATGCTTATCAGCTTAAAATAATTTCTTCAGATTTTTAATCGTGTATTTATAAAAAGCCACTATTTTATTTCCAGTTTTTATTCTGGCCCAGATGAAATGAATGCCTTATGGAAGATCATTGTAATTCAATTCCCAAATGTTTGATCTCCTTTAGCAGTACTTTTTCACTAATAATCATTCTTTAATACAATTATTTGCCTATTTGATTTTTATACATTGTGTACTTATGTTGCATAGAACAATATAAAAAGAAGATAAAAATCCAAATTTTGCAGAAAACTATAATAGAGCAAAAGATGAGCCAATGATGTTGTAAAATTTCAGGAACTAGTTATTTTACATTCAGAATTGCTGATCATTATGACAGAGGCTGAACCAACCTCTCCTTTGTAAATCCATTCTTCATTGCATCCGAGTTTTCAGGACTTCCTTCAGCTTAGGGCTCCTCTCCTTTCCATGTACCTCAGCTGTAACTAGGGGCTCTGCACTTGGTCCTTATAACTGACTCATGCCCTAGTATTAGCTCTTCCTCACTGATTTTTCCTCTCATACTCCATGTTTTCAGCCAGGTTGATCCTAAGTGATGGCAGTGTCTACTCCAGTATACCTGTATGCTGGTCTCATCCACCATTCCATGAAAAGAATACATCTTTTGTAAGTAAATCACACACTTTTCCCACATGAACTGTAGTGGGCATCTCACTAATCTCTTGGTCAAATGGTGTTTTAGTATCTCTCTCCTTCTTTCCTTCCTTCAACACCACAGGGGTGGATAGAGGGATTGGCATATTCTCCATATCCCACTGCCAATTCCAGACCAATCTTCCAATTGAATGATTATGTTTTTGTCACCATTCAATCACTCGAGGACAAGAATGAAAAAGTGGCCAAAGGATTTGGAATTGTTTTTCTAAAGGATGTTGTTCTAGTCTGGATAATGGCCTCCAAAGATATCCAAGTCTTAATCTCTAGAACCTGTGAGTGTTACCTCTTAAGGCAAAAAAGAACATCACAGATGTGATTAAACTAAGTATTCTAGGAGAAGATGATCCTGGATTATCCAGGTGGGCCCTAAATGTAATCACAAGTATTCTTACAAGAAGAAGGCATAACATCTTAGGGAGATTTAACACCAAGAAGGAAGGCAATGTGACCACTGAAGCAAGATGCTACACTATTGGCCTTAAAGATGGTAGTGGCCACAAGTCACAGAATGTGAGAAATGCAGCACTAGAAACTGGAAAAAGAAAGGAAACAGATTCTCCCCTAGGATTTCTAGAGGGAGCATGGCCTTGTTAACACTTTCAGGCCAGTGGAACCCATTTTGGATTTATGGCCTCCAGAACTATAAAAGAATAGATGTATGTTGTTTAAACTAAGTTTCATACTTTGTTATCACAGCCATAGAAGGATAACACAAATTCTTGAATAGCTTCTAAGACAATTTGGGGATTAAAAAGAGATGATATTTTAGCTCTCCCTAAGCACTGCTACTGAATTAATCCCTCTAAAAATATAATACCATTCATATTCCTAACCATTTTCAAAATCATCTGAAGATGATGATGATTTTTGGTGGAGGGATGATTTTTAAAAAGCCTAATTAGCTTCCTCTACATTCTGGCCACACTACCTTTTTAGCCATACTGCTCTTTTTTGTCTTTTTACACCAAACCAGGCACACCTCTGTACTGTGCATCCCACATGCAACACATCTCCACCTCTGGACCTTTGATCCCCTACCTTCTTTAGCTTTGTTGCCCTCGTTGTCATCACAGCATGCCTCATGTGTCCATTAAGGCTTACCCAAATGCCCACATCCTCCTGGACTTCTTCCAGGTTCCAAGCATAAGTTACTCTCTTCTGAACCCCTGAAGGGCTTCCTGCTTCCTCTCTTCCTGACTCTTATTTTGTTCGACATTTCCTCTTAGTTGTGGTCCATAAGAGTTAAGTACACACATTCTGAAGCCATATCGCCCAGAGTTGAATTCTTATGTGAATATTCACTAAGTGAGTGACCTTGGGCAAGTTACATAATTTTTCTGTGCTTCAGTTTCTTCACCTGAAAAACAAAACAAAACAAAAACCAAGGATCATAATCACGACCCATTAATGGTTATAAAGATTATGAGTTTATGAAATTAATGCCTAGCACATTGAACATGTTCAATAAAGACCAATTATTGTTTTTAATTATACATTATTTTGTATTTTAATTATAATTTCTCTAATAGAAACCCTACATTTTCATCTTTGGCCTATCTTTGTCTTCTCCATAGTTCCCTTTACCACAGTATTTCATTAAGCAGGTGCTCAGTAAACTTTAGTTTTAATGAAACAGGCAAGACACCATTTCCTGGTAAGACATGAAAATGTTGTTTTCCTATGAAAGAAGAAATATCACTCTCTTTATTTCATCATGTGCTATATGCTCCTCATTTCTCTGTAATTTGCTTCAACTTCACCTGTGCTACGATGAGTGCCAAAACCAATGGCTTCCTAAATGCTGGATTCAAGGACATGTCGTAGGTCTCACCTTACTGCTAGCCATTTCCTTTTTCTGGAATCTCTTTTCTCTCTTTTCTTTGGTTACTCTACCCCTGACTTTTCCTTTCTTGGTCTCTTTGTAGGTTATTTTTTCTCTCCATGGTTCTAATACTGTGTGCTCAAAGGTTTAACCTGAGGTTCTTATTTCTTTTTATTCTACATAATCTTTCTGGGAATCATTGCCACTCATGATTTTCACAACTCCCTAGCTGCCATATATTGATTATTTCCATATTCATACTTTTAAAATAGACATCTCCCTTGAATTTTGGACTCAAATGTCCAGCTGAGTGCTAGATAGCTTATCCTTGAGATACCAAAGACATCTCCAATTCCATAACATTTGCCAAAAATAGCACATTATCTTCTTTCCACTAAACACCCATTCCTTTTGTATATTTTCATCTCTGTTGGAAACACTATCATTTACTCAGTCTCTGGGAGTTAGGCATGGCCCTACCTCTCACTCAAAGCCCATATCTAATCAGTCACTAAGTTTTGCTGATTCCATGAGCTAAGTAACTGTTGGATTCATTTTTCAAACAGCCATCCTTCTTAACAATGTCTTATGTCATGATCGTTTCTTACCTGGGCTTCTGTATGAATATTCTAATATTTCATTTACCGTGTATCTTTTTTCCTCATAGCTATAAGAATAGACCCCAGTGAAGCACAAACTTAAACTTTGTCTAGAACTCTACCTAACAATTTATGAATGGCTCCCACCTGGATCAAATCCCTTTTCTTTTGGCTAACTTTTCCTACAAGACTCAGGCACCATCTCCTGCAGAAAGACTTAGCCGAGTTGTGGGTGAGCTGAAAAACTTGGGATATGTTCTAGAATCTGAGAGCACCATGCAAAACTAAGGAAGGCATTGAATGGGACCTGGAAGAGACAACTCTCCTATCCCATCAGCAGTGGCCTGATGCATCCTAGGGCTGTCCTAACAAATTCCCACAAATGTAGCAGCTAAATGACACAAATAAATTACCTTACAGTTCTGTAGATCAGAAGCCCAAAACAGGTTCCACAGAGCTAAACGAAAGGTTTCTTAAGGCTGTGTTCCTTTCTGGAGACTCTAAGGGAGAATCTATTTCCTTGTTCATTTCAGGTGATTGGCAGAATTCTGTTCCATGGTCTTTATTTTCTTCTAGCTCTCAATTGAGGAGCACTGAGGTTCTGCTGGCCTGTGGTCCTGTCTCTTCTACAAAGCCAGCAATGGTCAGTCCCCTCTCACACTTCTTATCTCCCCTCTGCCTTCCATTTCATGTTTTGGAACTCCCTCCTTCTGCCTCCCTCTTCTGAATTTGAGTTCATGGGACTAGACTGGTCCACCTGGATAATCCAAAGCAGCTCTCCATTTTAAGATTTTTAATCTTAATAATCTCTGCTAGTCTCTTTACAGTGGAAGGAAATATACTCATAGGTTCTGAGAGACAATTTTTCAGCCTACCACACTAGGTTTGAGACAAATGATCAGTGAAAAGAAAGCCTTAGATCACCTGATTTGAGTTCTCTGTCCACAGGACTCCTGATTTGATCATTTTTCTTTGTTTTGTTTAGCTATTTCAATTTCTAACTTTAGCTTTGTGTTTTGAATCCAAGGGATATAGGAAGGAACTGAGCTCTGTCTGGCTCATTTAGTGGGTAATTCCAGAAATGTTAGGTGTATAAACATCTTTCCGGGCACTTAGGTAGAGGTCTCGTGCAAAAAGGCATTGACAGGTGTGCTAGTAATGGAAGAGCACCCAGAAGGCTGTTCAGAAGATGACTGGAAATCAATGAACAGAGTCCCATCATTTGAAATTTAAGTCATAAACTGAACATTTAACAAGATTTTTTTCCACATTTTTTGTATTTTATTAAATTGAACTAGCTGGAAATTAAAATTTTAAATTATTATAAAATGAACTTAGGATTATCCATTACAAAAAAAAAAACAGTCATTTAAAGTAATAAACAATCAAGTAATTTCATGGAAAGGGCCATTATGAAAAATATTTTTTTTTCATTATTTACATTCTAGTTCCAACTAAAATTATTAAGCTAAAACAATTGAGCTTTATTTTAATTTTGTTTATAATTTATTTTAATTTTTACATTTTTATTTATTATTTTTAATTTTTTAATTTTTATTATAATTATTATAATTTATTTTAATTTTGTTTAATTTTTACTTATAATTATGTTTGATTATAACATAAATATTCTTAATGGGCCTGTTCTTTCATATGAATTAAACTCTTATTGGCTTCATGCCAAATATTCTAAAGAATCTGAATTAGCTGATGCTATATCTATGTGTATATATTCTTTTATTTTTTTTATTTTTTATTTTTTTGACATTAAATGCTTTTTTATTGAACAAAAAGAGATAAAACATGGAAGTTGAAATCACTGAGCAAAAGCAGCTCCCCAGGGGAGGCTGCTACACTTTGTACTAAATAACCTTATGAATTGAGAGTATACAGAACACAGATAATATGCAAGTTACCTTAACAGCAAATGAGAAGGCATAGATTACAGTTTCGGAAGGAAAAATTTGGTCAAGTGACAAATTTAGTTGCTCAACATTTCTAGCCTTTGTCCACCTAAATTCAGTAGGATTTTCCATGTGTGCTACTGAATTCCCATTTTAACGGAAGCTGCTTTTTGGTAGAAATTTTAAAAGATCATTCAGGTTTATTTGATGTGACATTCCATTTTTAAAATTTTGTGTCTGCTCAATGTACATGTGTGTATGTATTTATACACACTTTAGAAACCCCGAACTCTTGTTTCTAAGCAGAGGGGTCATGCTGTTTCTTTTTATTATTATTAATATTGGTGAATTTCAGTTATTATTTCTCCTGTGTGTCTAAGAAACTTCCTATGTTTTCAATGCACCCACGCAGATAGGTGGGTTGACAGATATGTCAAAAATACTTTATGAAAAGAGGGAGGTAGCTCATGCGAGTTGGCAACCTTTTGTCTATTGTTTCCTGTTAGAGCAAGCTGCCTCCCTTCGACATCTCACAGTCAAAGATGAAAGGAAAACTTTTTACTTTGAAGCCGAGTTAGCACAGTTGTACACTTACTACAATCCACCTTCGAGTTGGTTCGCTGGGCTTTCTAATGTAAGATGACAAATACCTTACACCCAATACACAGCATCGAAAAAGTACTGAAGAAACATTTTATAGACAATATCTTGGGTTGGTTTTTTTTTTTTTTTGTGGGTTTTGTGTGTGTGTGTGTTTTGTTTTGTTTTGTTTTTATATGTTAAACATCAGCTTCAATGGGATACATTTCCAGAATGGTTTTGTTACCAACTTTATAAACACCCTAAGCCAAAGAAACAGCACAAATAACATCAATGTTGTCTTTTTTTTTTTTTTTTCCAATATCTGTAACAATTACTGGAGGCTAATCCTTACATACACTACTAAAGGGGGCGCAAAAGAAGAGAATTCATGACACGCTGCAAAGATAGGAACACAGCATCTTAGTCGCGGGGCGGGGTTGATCTTAAGGTGCAGAAAAGGTGGACTCTCTAGAAGGTGATGGTGTGGTTTCTTGGGGAGGGAACACCGTGAGTGTACAAGCTCGGATGCCACCAAGGGACTCTGGGAGATCAAACACCTTATGCCACTCATCTTTGTCAGGGTCATATTTCTGCACTATCTCCACCATACAGCGATTATTCCAGGAATACCCACCGACCACGTAGATCTTATTTTCAAAGACTGCAACCCCGACATCGCTCTGCCCCCTTAACATGGCAGCAATTGGGGTCCACTGGTCAAGGATAGGTGAGTAGTATTCACAGCTTAGGACATCATCATAATCACTTGTGCCTCGGAAGTGATTGCCGCCAATGACGTAGAGCCTCTCGCCCACCATACACTCTGACCGTGGTCATCGGCGCCTTCTGGATCCATTTGTCAGTGTCCGGGTCAAAGCACATGAGCTCCTTTTGGAAAGTGTCATGAGTGATTCCCCCTGAAATATAAATGACTCCTCCATACACAGTTCCAGCATGGCCCTAGTGGGGTTCACTCATTTTGGCAACATAGGTCCATTCATTTGTTCTTGGATGGTAACACTCCACTGTGGGCAGTTCACCAGCTGCATTTCGCCCACCGACTGCGTACAGATATCCTTTGAGGGCACTTAGGTGGAAAAAGGTGCGCTTTTCATTTAAAGATGCAACCTGCATCCATTTATTGTAGCGAGGATCAAATCTGAAGACCATATCGACTGCTGTTTTTCCTTTTGTGTCATAATTGCTCTGTCCGCCGATGACATAGAGGAAATTTCCAATGACAGCAATGCCATGCTTGTACCGTGGGGCATCCATGGGGGCTAACGATTTCGATTCATGGGCCTTTTGATCATACATGCGCAATTCCTTGCTGACAACCAGCTGCTGCCTCAGAACTCCGAGTGTGACCAAATGAGTGGTGTCAGAGGGAATGGCAGTCCTGTCTGACTGCATCACTGGCTGCATGTATGGCATCATTTGGTAATTGCTGGCTTCCAAAAGGAGATTCACACAGGTATTATCAGTTCTCATGAAATCCACGGTTTGCACATAATTGATGAGCTCCTGCGGTGTCATCAGTGGAAATCCTATGTTCTTCATTAATTTGGCAGCAAAGTCCATCCGAGGCTCTTCTAGGCGTAGCCAGAGACAGGTAGCCTTAAAGAGCTCAAGTTCAGTGCAGTGCTTAAGGCTATTACTGGAAAGCACAAAGGCAAGATGCTCAAAAGGGAGCTTCAAGAACTCCCCAGTGCTCAGCAATGCGGGAAAATTCTTCAAGACAAAACTGTTGACATATTTATCCACTTCTGTCAGATTGTAGGTGTTGGCAATCTGACCAACTTCGACACAATTGTCTAAAGTGACCCCAGATATGAGAAATACTTTGCAGAAGTCCAAAACCGGCAGAATCTGAAGAAAACTGGAGCTTCGAGGGTGTCCTGAAGGTTGTCCATGTTAAGAGAAAGCTTTGCAGTATAAATGAAATCAATAATTTTCCTTAAGTCGACTTTGCTCACACCGTGAAGCTTAATGCACATTAAATCTTGTTCTTTCATTCCACCTGTGAACATTGCCTTGAAGTAATCACTAGCAGAGGCCATCATGACTCTATGCACAGGGACGGTGTCATCTGTGCCACCAGGCATCAGGGTCACATCGCAAAGCAATCCTTCAAGTCGAAGCTGGTCAAAGCCCTGTAACACCACCGAACTGTGGGTATTGCTGGTAAAGACGCGTGTGGTCCCTGCCTTGGAAGACCGCAGATGGGATGAGAGACCCATTTCGCTGCTTCCAAGGGACAATTTCATGTGCTGGTCCTCCTCTTCCACTAGAGATCGGTTACGGAGTATTGCAGCGACTGACTCCCCTCTATGAAGATGATCCATCACCTCTAACACTCGGATAATGACCTTGTTTGCCGCGTCCCCGCGTCCCGCCGTCCGTCAGTCCGCTGCCGCACTCCGAGGGCCAAAGAGAGAGTCGCACGGCGCAGCCGGGGCTCCCTCCCGCTTGCGAGACACCGCCCCCCCACCTCCGCAGCCCCTGGCTCGTCCTGGTCACTTCGCCCTCGCGCAGGTGGAGAGCAGGGACCCTAACCCGTCCGCCGATCCACTTATTTTCCAAAGTCCCCGTTCCCGGCTTCCCCGGAAGGGGAGATTGAGCTGCTGCGGCCGCATTGGCAGAGCCTCCGCCTGACCTCGGGGGTTGGGGGGTGCGGGGGGAGAGGGAGGGGGCGGGAGTCCAGTTAAGGAGGGGAGGGGGCGGGGGGAGCGAGCTCGCGGGCGGGGGGAACATGGCGGCTGGGGTGGCCCCGGCGGCGCCTCATATATATTCTTTTTTAAAATTAAATTAAATTAAATTAAATTGTGTGTGTGTGTGTGTTCCAAAATTCATTGTTTATGCACCACATCCAGTGCTCCATGCAATATGTGCCCTCCATCATACCCACCACCAGGCTCACCCAACCCCCCACTCCCCTCCCCTCCAAAACCCTCAGTTTGTTTCTCAGAGTTGACAGTCTCTCAGAAGTGACTTGGGGGAAATCGGAGGGGGAGATAAACCATGAACATTTAACAAGATTAAATAAACTTCTGAGAAAAGAAACGCATTGAATATATGAATAGTCACAGCAGAAAGGAAGGACTTTTTTTTTTTTTAACATCAAATGAAAACTATTAAACAGAAGACATTATGTTAGGGGAAATGTGCATTCTTGAGATTATTATCCAATAGAAATATTTATTTCTTTCCTATAAAAATGATTAAAACAAAAATAATCGAGCTTATTATTTGTTATATTTATGAGTGTTTATGAATTATTTGCTGGGAAAATATGTATTTAGCAGATTATTTTCTCCTTTCAGAAAATCATTAAGATTCCCTAAATATGACATGTATCTTTAAAGGGTTTTGGAAATAATGTACTTTAATTTCCTGCCCTCTAGTGACCAAAATAACACACTCATGCCTTTCCATTGAACAAAGTGCATGCTTTAGTATCAGGAAATAAAATTATATTAGAGAATTTGGGGACAGACAATATGAGAAATTCTCGTTGTCATTTATGTGTTAAACTTTAGTGTAACAAATACCATTTTGGCATTTTATTTTATTCAGAGTTTGGTACATGACATTAAAATTATTAAGTAAAAGTCGATATGCTGCTACTAGCTCTCACTTGGCTATCTTTGACCTGTATCTATAATTACAGGGTATGTACTATAAGACCTGGTAACAACCAGGAAGTCGGTAATTTAATATCTTTTTTTTTAAGATTTTATTTATTTATCAGAGAGAGAGAGAGGGAGAAAGCGAGCACAGACAGACAGAATGGCAGGCAGAGGCAGAGGGAGAAGCAGGCTCCCTGCCGAGCAAGGAGCCCGATGTGGGAATCGATCCCAGGACGCTGGGATCATGACCTGAGCCGAAGGCAGCTGCCCAACCAACTGAGCCACCCAGGCGTCCCAGTAATTTAATATCTTTAATCTTAAGTATCAGAAGTGAAGAAAACTATCTAACCGTAAAAGTGACTGCCAATACTAAATTCATTTGAATCTTAAGTCTAGGCAGTAGTAAGCTGGATAACTTGCCTGGGAGTTTAAGCCTGAGATAGAAATAATCAAATAGTTGATTGCTATAATAGGACTAAATAAGGTAGAACTTCTGGATTTGATTAAGTACGATGTTAGCATTGTTTGGTATCCTAATTACTGACTGCATCATTGCTTTACTGCCTGAACATTTTGGCATTCCTGGGCCCAGGAATGTATGTGGCATTTGTGCCAGGAATTTATCACCAACAAATTTACTGAGTTTGTATTAACCCCATCTTTGGTGTCTGGTAACTAAATTCAAAGTGAAAGAGCTCAGTCATCACACCATACTCTCAGGTCTTGTTGGAGCTCTGAGATCTTGCATCCAGAAGGGGTGGCACTATGTTCTGATGTTATACAAACTGGGTCAATGCTTTGCATATGTAGAGGTTCTTTAAAATCCATTACCCTACTTCATAAGACATATGTTTAGGGCTGCAGACAGGAACTCATTTTCACAGGGATGGAGGTCTTAGGTGGAAGTGGGTACTGCAGGGCCAGCTATTTCTGAGGCCACCGTCTGAGAACACTACAGTGGTGCTTTTCCAGGCAAAGCCAGAATGTCCCTTGAAAGGGTATGAGCTCTCCACCAACTTCCATGTGACTGTCCCTGTGTGGAGAACAGGGTTGAGTGGGATGGCATCCTATGTGAGGTGTTAGAATATGATTTTGGGACCAGTACACCCCATGCCAAGCTCTCACTCACTGTACGTTACCTATATGACCAACTCTGCATCAGCCTCTCTCTTCCTTACAACAGCCTTGCCAGATGGGTGTTATCCCCCCATGTGAAGAGGCGCTAACTGATGGAAAGACTAACTTTTGGGGTTACTTTTGGATCTCATGTCTACTGAGCTTCTAAACATGACATCTTTCACTTAATACCGATTGTTACTTTTTTAAAAACAGAAAATAGTAATTGCTTCATTTTAGGCCTTAGAGACAGAAATTGCCAATGGTATTATATGCAGAGCATAGAGGAAAACACAATGCACAACTTAAGAAGAAGGACGAAGAAGAGAATTAATATTCTCCAACTAAAAAACATACTAGAAAAAAGTATTTTAAAAAACACTAGAAAAAAAACCCATCTGAAGCAAGATTTATTATATCCATTTAAGAGATAAAGAAACTGAGGCTCAGAACAACTTTTTAAAGGGAGATAGTAAAAAGTACAGGCTCAGAATCACTTGTTCAATGGCAAAAGCAGGGCCCAACATAGGTTTGGCTGTATCTACAGCATTTCTACTACACCACATGTATTTTATCTTAAATAGCAATGTAGGCATAGCCTAATTTCTAGGACATATGAAGAAACGAAATAATTTTTAGTACGATTTTAAAAAAACTAAAAATTATAAGTTTGGGTTTTGTTTTGTTTTGTTTTAGAAATTTTCGACCTGACTTTCCTCTGTCTCTGAACAATTTTCATAACTGTACTTCAAAGATGGGGAAATATCTTAGTAGGACATGCCTTCTGGTTGAAAGACTTATAGAAGTAGTTGTTCTATTCACCTCTCCAGTTATTTGGGGCTTCCTCTGGAATGTAGTCCTTGTTAGCCACTCCCTCTTTTTAGAAGGTGATGGGAAGAGGAAGATTCTTCACAAGAAAAAATTGTTTTTGTTGGAGTTCTTGGTAAATGCAGGGGGCAGAGGATTTCCCAGTAATGGCAGGAACAATAGTTCACAGAAGAGTGGATGTAGCTCTTCTGAGACTGGGCAGGAATTCTTCTGTGTTGCTCTTGGAAAGGATAAAGAGACAGGAAGAATAAGAGTAAGGGTGTGGAGCTGTTAAGACAAAGTCTAGGATGAGTGGAAGGGACGATGAAACTCCGCTGTAGTGGATGACCAACCAATGTTTGAAGAGCAGGGAGATCTGGGGTGCCTATTGTCTCCATTTATGACTCCCCTAGGAAAGCTGTGGCGTGTCCAGGTTGCTTCTGCATGTTTTGGGGTATGCAGCCCTTTGGGTCTTCCTGCCCTGTTATGCTCACATTGGAGTCAAAGAGGGACAGAGAAGACACAGCTCAAGCATGTTGGTGCCCGGGCTGTAGACAGCACTACGAGAAAGTGACTACTTGGGTATTTGCATAAATGCAAGAGAATTTGTGCCAGCTATACCTAACCACCTTGAAGAAAATAGACCTTGGCCAACATTGCACTACTTTAAATAACTTGTTTTTGATAGATAACAAAATAGAAAGGAATCTACCTTATTTACTCAATGTTTAGAAATCTTACTTTTGACCTTCAAAAAATTAGGAATTTTTGACTTAATAGATGAAATGTGCATTTAATCTGAATGTGTAACACCTCACCCCCATCAAAAAGCTATTTTATAAACCTGATGCAAGACATCATACAACTAATGCCATGTTAGAAGTGAGGAATTTTGTGGAAGAAAGACATATGATCTGCTCCAAGTAATCATTGTGGATAAAAAAAAAAAATTTTTTTTTCAATAACAAAGGGTGCCTGAGTTAAGCTTCTGTCTTCAGCTCAGGTCATGATCTCAGGGTTCTGGGATGGAGTCTACATTGGGCTCTCTGCTCAGCAGGGATCCTGTTTCCCCCCACCCCCCTCTGCCTACCTCTCTGCCTACTAGTGATCTCTGTCTCTCTGTGACAAATAAATAAACAAATAAATCTATCTTTTAAAAAAAATTCAATAACAAAAAACCTCAATAATTTAAGAGAAAAATGTCTAAAGAGGGCCAAGACCAATATTTATTAATTCAGCTGATTGAAAGAATGGCAGACAGTGTTAGTGAAGGGGATAAGAATTAATATTTTGGAATTTTTGTATCTTTACAAATGTTAACTTTATCACAAGGATTCTTTGATGTAGATTTTTATCTTAAGTTTTCAAAAGAAGAAACTAAATGTAAATTGCCCAGTGCCACATAGCTACCAAATGGAAAAACCAGATATAAATCCAAATCATCCTGACTCCCTACTGCCAAGGGTTGAGAGTGTAAGTGTGTGGGTTCCCTCACTGTCCTCTAGCCAGTATTCTTGCCAGAGTCAACAGTTAACTATGACCCACTTGCTCTGGAGCTGGGATCTCCCTGGAATCCCTCTCTTTCTGCCAGCCCCCATTGGCCACTTTCCAGGCAGCCCTCATTGATCATTAGAGTTTGCATTGAGCCAAACCTTCCCTGCCATGCCTTTCCTCACCTGCTGCCTCATGATCCAAGTTCACACTGGATGCAAAGACACGTGGTCTTGAGTAAGGATATTCATGTTCAGAATAGGGCAGTGGAAAATGTACCTGCTCCAGAAGACAAAGATCTCCCTTGAAGGGAGCACTGAATGTTTAGAGAAACTGTGCTGAAGAAGATTCAAAGAAAGAGAAAAGGAGAGACATAAGCCATAGACAGCTTTTCTTAAATCAATTCAAAACTGGCACAGGAGCAAGAATTGATGGCAGCAGGGACTTCTGCTATATAGACATTTCCCAAGGCTCTTTTCTTGCCAAGAATAGAACATCTGAAAAGTTATTGATTTTTTTTTTTTCTAATGACAATTTGAGCTCCCAAAAGCCAGAACAAGCAATTAGAGGAACTGCTGTTACCAAGGTAATTCTGGCCAGTGCGGAAGCTTCTAAGTGGCAGATCTCAAGGGTGACAAATGTGTCTTTCTATCACTGCCTCCCATTCTGCCGAACTCTTGACATGAAGACTGTGGGGTAGGGTTGGGGCAGAGGTAGGGAAGATACCTTTGGAGCTTGGAGCATTTCTCTAGCAGGGATAGGAGGATTGAAGTGGTATTAAAGGGGGAGGAGAGAGAATAGCCAAGACACTTTTAACCTATTAATGCTAAGTAAAATAGGGGCAAACCTCACTGTATTGCCTTTCCTCCTACTCTCCCCAAAAGATCCTGTTGTCCGGACCCAGAATTTAGGTTGTGCTTTTGGAAATGATGGCTTAGGTATCTCATGGCCTGGCTTGGGTCAGTTCAGGAAATTATCCACCATTTATTTCCACAAGAAGATATATTCTGAGCTCCAATTAGTCAAACTTTCCGATATATTTTTGGAATGCAATCAAGTTTTAAATTGGGAAATGCCTGTAGCTCCTCATTAGCATTCCTCTGTGCCAATGCCTGTAATCCAGTTTAGGATGTAGTTTAAGAAATCATTCAGCAGAAATGAGAAATTCATGTATACTAAAAAAAGTAATGATCTTTATCAAATTTTAGGGGTACGGGGAGAAGCACTGGTTTGGGCTGGTATTTCTGGATTAATAGAGGAGACTAATTCCATGCAAAATAATGCTAGAAGGCCAATTATAATTTCAGAACACTGAATAGCATATCTATCTTAGTTAAGGGTTTCTTTATGTAGCTATGGGACTGACTTTAGTTCTGTGCTTTTGGAAAGTTTTGAATTTATTTCTTTGTAAGCTTACCATACATCAATCTCATGCTCCCTCCTTTTACTCACTGGCTCCAATTCCTGTGTTTTTTGGCTTCGACTTTCCCATAGTACATAGCTGTGGTTGTCAAAATCATGTGTTGTGGTTTTAAAAATTCACAAGGAGATGGATAATGTTAAATGCTATGTTTTGTCACATTTACATGCTGGCTTTCCAAGCATTATATTAAAGAAACAAAAGACTTGTTGCTGATTTCTAAACCATAGATTTTATCATATACCTTTTATTCCATGCACTCTTATTCTATTTCATCTGACTTCTGTCAATAATCTGGGTCAATTAAATTTAAATCATATACTTTCTTTTAGTGCTATCTTTGGTGGATTTTGCTGTTTCCAAACAAGTAAGAATATTGTTCTCCTAAACCTTTTCATTTAGATAACATTGTACTTCATTCTATCAGAAGTATAAATGTCTTTTTTTATTTTTCCAAAATCTTCTGAGAAGACAGGGTTATATAGACAGGAAGATGTTTTAGAATGATACCCTAAAGACTACTTCCCACATACAGTGTCAGGACAGTGGAGGGTTGAGGCTATGCTAGGCAGTGGTAATTCTGAAAGAGTACCTGAAGCCTTCCATTTACAGTTGCTTCACTGGGTCAGGTTATATTCAGAAAGTAATTTTCAGATTTTCCCTTACAGTCAGAAAGAAGGTCCTAACTTGTTAGGACAACACAGAGTTTTTCATCCCTGGCCTTCAGCCGTTATTTTTAGCTTCACTTCCAGATGTTCTTGTCCATTCTTGTGCTCAATTCTTTTTTCTGTCCAATGTCTCCATAAGAGTTTTTGCACATTTCTATTATTGTACTTAATGACACTGTGTTTTGTTTTTGTGTGTGTGAATAGTGTTTAGGTATGTACCCTTCCTCCTAGCTAGAATGCAAGCTTCTTAAATGCAGAAAACACATTTTATTCCTTTTGTAGCATGGAGCTGTGTCACAGTAACTACTTAATGTGCAAGTTAAGTGAGAAAAATAAAAGATGCTATTTTCCAAGAAAGGTAGTATTAATGCGTTTGTCCAATTAATTGGATTACTGTTTTTGTCAGAGAAACAAGAAGATATCAGGGTTCTAAGAGATACAAATGAAATATAATGTATACTATTTGATTGCACATGTGAGAAGAGATAACCTTTCTTATCCATATAACTCGGAAGGTTATTCCTATTACCTGTCCTTCAGGAAGTACAGTCCAGATGGGATTCCCCAGTGGCCACCTTCACCTATTGGCAATAACCTGAGGGCAGAGTGGGTTGGCAGGGTGTCGGTGACCTGGATGGAAGGAGGAAATGCAGGAAATGCAGAATTTCGCACTGAAATGCAAAGTGGGAAAAGGCAACCAAGGAAGCCTTTATCAGCTTCACAGTTTTATCTTCTCTTGGTTTTGTTTTTGCCAAATTTTGTTTTAGGGTATAGTTGGTCAGAAAGGCATAGAAGATGACAACAGCTGGTGTCTGTACTTGTATGTACTCAAATAAAGTGGCTAAGGTGGCAGGCAAGATGGTAGGACAGATGGCCGGCCCTTGGATGGCTTTGAGGAGGTGGGCTGGGCTGCCCTCCTCCACCTCCTATTTCTCCTGGTGTGAAAAAGGTATGAAAAAAGTCATGGAGGGTACTTTAATATACATTGAAAGCAGAGATAAAATGATACCTCATAAAACTGTCACTTCTGAAGTCCACTTACTTCAAGTATAAGAAAATGCTAAACTTGGGTCATACACCAGCATGGATATTCTTACCATATATTTTTTGTGAATTTGAAGTCCTGGGGTCAAATCCATGTGTTTGCTATGTGACTATGTGGTTGGCAAAGGTAGGGTGGAAAGGCTGCATGATAGAGCACATTGAAAATTGCCAGCTGTCTTTAAACGGGGCAGAGAACAAGCTTCTGGTGTCTCTGCTCCCTCTCCATTGATCTTCTGATCTGTGAAATTCTACCTTGAGGCTTAGGGAGATGGTTGCAGAAAACTGGGGTGAGGGGAAGTAGGTGACTCTGGAGATAGAGACCAAAATCCCTAAACTCTAATCCACAGGGCACATTAGTTTAACAGATAAATGATGCCAGGTAGCAGTGAAATTCGCTGAACCACCATCCTGTTGGCGGGCCTGGAAGCTGCTCCCTCACCTTAGACATTTGTGAAATTGAGTCAGGCTTTTCAGCCTCCTAATCATAATTATGAGCAACCTATAAAGCATATATTTCCATGGAGAGTTGTTTAAGCCCAATATATTAGTTCTTTTTTTTTTTAAGATTTTATTTATTTATTTGACAGACAGAGATCACAAGTAGGCAAAGAGGTAGGCAGAGAGAGAGAGAGAGGAGGAAGTAGGCCTCCCACCAAGCAGAGAGCCCGATGCGGGGCTCCATCCCAGGACCCTGGGATCATGACCTGAGCAGGAGGCAGAGGCGTTAACCCACTGAGCCACCCAGGCATCCCCCAATCTAATAGTTCTTGACACAAAAGCCAGAAAGCAGCCCTGTGCTTCTAGGTTTTAGTGATCTGGAGAGGAAAACAAGCAGAGTCGTATGTTTTGCTCCTAGACTGAAATGGAAAATGATTCCCGGGGTGAAGAAGCAGTGTGTACTTCGTTGAGGGCAGAGTGTGTATTATGTCATTCCTTGCAACTTGCCATGGGACTTAACTGGAGATTGCTTTCTAGACAGAATGCCATTAGAAGGGAAGCAAATCCCTATGGATAAATTCTTTCTGTGAATCTAATTGCAAACACTGTATGGCATTCACTTAATAAAAGCAGGCTTCAGTACTCTGTTGTATCAGTCTGATGTTAGCTTCTGTGGTAAATGTGTCAACTCTCACTAAGCCTATCACTAAAATATTAAATGTTGCTCTTCCTATCCCTGAGCAAACAAAGTACCTTAAAGCATGACCACAACATCTATGATGATGGCATACACAAATGTGATAATGGGTTGTGTTAGAAAAATGCCACAACAGTGGGTCAAAAGCCAAGGATTATTTCCCTCTCTGACTTTTAGTTACTAGGTTCTTAAAAATAAAGCACACCTTGGGGTCCTTCTTTGTTAGGAGATCACACCTCGAGTTTCACTGGCACTAACCAGGTAAAGAAGGGAGAGATCAACACCATAATATGAGAATGCATTTAATGTACTCTTGGAATGAGGTATAATGAAATAGATGCTGAATTAATTATTGTAGGAACTACAATATGGGAATGAGGGGTGACCTGCTGGAACAAGCTTTAGGAAGGAAACAGAACATGTTAATGCCAAGTAAGTACTCTATCTCTTTATCAGACACTCAAAACACTCAAAAAGAAGGCATATTTAAAGTCTCAATCTTGGGGCGCCTGGGTGGCTCAGTGGTTAAGCCGCTGCCTTCGGCTCAGGTCATGATCTCAGGGTCCTGGGATCGAGTCCCGCATCGGGCTCTCTGCTCAGCAGGGAGCCTGCTTCCTCCTCTCTCTCTCTCTCTGCCTGCCTCTCTGCCTACTTGTGATTTCTCTCTGTCAAATAAATAAATAAAATCTTTAAAAAAAAAAATAAAAAAAAATAAAAAAAAAATAAAAAAAAAAAAATAAAGTCTCAATCTTAAGGTTTTTAGTTCACTCCCTCTGTCTGGGTAAAACAGAAACACACATACACACACACAACAGTGGCAGAATAAATGTCACTGTCTAATTTAGTATCTTAAATTATTCAGGTGAGGATAGCCTCTCATAAGCAGAGAAAAGAGAAAAATGAGTAGGGAGACTTTCTTTTTTCTTTTCTTTTCTTCTTTTGAGTAGGGAGACTTTCAAAGGATGCTCTTGAGATGACATCCTTGTGAAGGTACCTGTTTTGACTGAGCCAGAGATGTAGCAAAGAAACAGAATGGAATAGATCGGTATTTCTCAAATTTTAAGGGCAACAGAATCACATGGAGGGCTTGTGAAAACCATATTCCAGGACCCATCCCAGAATTTATTATCTTAAACTTTTAATTCAGACTTTTTTCTAGAAAAGTTTGACTGTTCTCAACGGCCTGGCTTTGCAGATGTTGCTTTCTCTCCCCAGAGCTAGGACATTCCTCTGCCTTCACCACAGGGGGCTGTGGGAGGATGAGTCTAGGGCCTAGGGACCAGATAAAAGAAAAGAGCTAAAAGAGGGAGAGAGATCCAGGGAGAAAAAGAAAAGAGCTAAAAGAGGGAGAGAGATCCAGGGAGAAGGGACTGGATGCCTACTCAGGATGCACTTTCTGCAGTTGAAGAGGAAACCAATGTTAATTATATGGCATTTATTTGATTTGTTTGATCATTTTCTGAATTTTTAGGTGGTTGTTACAAGATCACATGTGAGGTTTTTTTTCTGTATTTTTTTTTCTATATGATTTTCCAGATACTGGCAAGATTTGATACATATTTCTAAAACAAATTATTTTCTCTTCTGCTAGATAAGGAAATGCTATAGAGTTTCTGCTGCTGGTTGCTGGAACAGGCTGCAGATTGTTGATGCCATTTTGACTGGACCCATCCATCCCAGCATTAGGTGCACGTACTGTGGAAGAGCCTCTCCTACCTAAAGCAAGGGGAGTCACCATAGGGCTGCCATATTGCACAACTCCGAGGTGTCATCCACATTGCTGCTGTACTCTACATGGAATGTTCTTCACTATTTCCTGAAAATCTAGTTATTGTTATGACCTTGCCTATTCACTCTCACCTATTGTCTTTCAGTGTGAGTAAAAGATCTTCAAATCCACTCTGGTAGCAAACTAAAAATTAAATGACAATGAAAATTTATAGCAAAAATGGAAGAAAATAGCTCAAAGTGATGAAGAATCATCTCTCACTTGTCTAGTTTTACAGATGAGAAACCAAGTACCTAGAAACATGCATTAAATACATTTAAGATTTGTCTGTAACATAATTTTAATAGGTGCATAGTGTTGATTGCATATATAGATATAATAGTTTATTTAATGAATTCTATCTTGTAGGAACTTAATATTTTTTTTCAAAATTTCACTGTTATGGGCAATTTTCCATATTACTATTCATTAGAGAAATGATACAGTGCAATTTTTATTTGTGATGGACTGGAATGTCAGTATTATATTAGCAATGGTATTTTAGTATGCCACATTTAAGGCATCAATGTCAGCAACATATAAAATGCATAATATTTACTTATAGATATTTTATATAAGAACCATCCTTCATTAGGTGTCCAGTCTAAGGCAGGTTCTGTGCTAAGTGATCAGGATGGTATCTCATGTAGTCCTTGTACCTGTCTTAGCACATAGATTTGATTATTATTCCCAAGTGGCCAGATAAGGAAACCAAAGTTGGCCAACTTTGGCTGGCACAACTGCCCCAGATGCACAGGTGCTAACTCAAATCACCTAATATTTTGGCCACTATCACACTTTCTTTCCTTGCTTTGATGATAACAAAGCAGAGTCATTAGCTGGGAAGAAATGGAAAGTACCTGACAATGAGAACAGGATCAGGTGGAGAAAGATTATGAGGTAATTTTTTCCATTTTCATATTATTTTCAAAAAAATATGGACATTGTATTAAGAAATTGGCAGTCTAGGTGTTTGAATCCATTTAAATGAACATGTATCTTATTTATTAAAATGCTAATAATGCATTAAGTTATAAACATAAAAAGATTTAAATATCAGCTATGTAAATTTCAGTATTAAACTTCAAATTAAAGGCAAATAATTCCTAGCTGTGGAACTGCGGGGTCAAAGAATGTTGGTTTGTAAATGTGCGAATTTCCTGAATGAAATCTGAAAACTCACCCAGCACATGGAGGGCAAAGAGAGACTGAAGAAACCAGACTGGTAGCTGGCAGTTTCCATAAGCAAGGGAACTTTCATATGGGGCTCATCTTGGGTGCCATAAGATAAGTAGATTTCCACACCCACCTGCCAGATCTTAAAACTTTATATAAAGACCTTACCTAGGTTCAGTCATTTATCTTAGTCCAGATCGTCTTAACACCACATTGCTCTCTTGAGTTTGCATCCTTGAATCTGTCTTGTACAATGGAAACGGTGGGGAGAATGTACACTGCAAGGATATAGGAGACAGTGAGGGGCCTCCAGTTGCTTGGGTCCAGCTCATAGTTATTCAGCAGTCACATTCCTCCAATAAAGAGGTAGGTAAAATTTTACTTTTTAAAATATTGTCAAATTTTCCTTCAAAAATTTCTTAACAATTTGCTTTCCTTCTAATCTTTCTTCCTGACATTCTTATCGCATTGGAAGTACTTATTTTTTTTAGTTCCTCAAAGCACGTGTTTTGAAGAAAATTTCTTAGAAGTGCTTCTTTAAAAAATATATATATATATTTTGGGCTCCCTGGGTGGCTTGGTCAGTTAAGTGTTTGCCTTCAGCTCAGGTCATGATCCCTGGATCCTGGGATCCAGCCTCATGTCCTGTCAGTTTTCTTTCTAAGGTTCCTGTGTCTGTTCTTCTCAATGAAGCTCACATTTATTAATTTTTTCAAAATTCCCCAACTCCTTATTGTCTTAGCATCGTTTTGAGGAGCAATGAACAATTGTTACTCTACTAAAGCTTGCTGCCTCAAAATCATTTTCAGATTAAAAAAGAAGAAGGAGAAGGAGAAGAAGGAGGAGGAGGAGGAGGAGGAGGAGGAGGAGGAGGAGGAGGAGGAATTTAGTTTAACAGGCTACAGGCTGGACCTCTTTTGGTGAAGGTTAGAGACAGACTCTGCACAGCTTTTTTCTGAAAGGTGATCTTGCCTGAGAGAAATGCTAATGACTGAAATAAAAGGTCTCTTTCCCATCTCTTGTGTGCCCTCAGCACATTTTAATCCTAATTACAGAAGAAGTCCAAGAGAGCCTTTCACAGAAAGAGCCGATTATAACCACAGCCCCATATGGAACACATTGAGGGCTATAGTCGCAGCTGTTGAGCATTATAGCGTGAGACACACACTGGAAATGTCTCTTATGAAGCATATGTTTAAAAGTGGTTTATTAAACTCAGCTGTATGGGAGTCCTTTGGTGTTTTTAATACCAGGGGACAGGTTTTTGTTTTTTGGGTTTTTTTTTTTTTTGAATACCAGGAGGCCCCTCATATTTCTTTAAGCTTTGGTTATGCAATTTTTATGCATATATTGCATGAAACCATTTGGATTGTTTAGAATGCCCTGGATCTATCCCTAGCAGAAGGCATAGGACTCAGTTTCAGATTGTTATCTTCGGGCACTGGCTTTGGCTTATTTTTGACTGTAGGGAAATTAGAAAATAGTAATTCAGTGGCTTCTAGGTTACATATTTCTGGGGGCTGGTGAAGTGCATGATAAGGGCAAGAGGTGAAAGGGTCTTGGGGATGAGCCTATGCATCATTGAAGCTTTACCCCAGAACAAGATGGTGTGCTAACTGGCATTCACAGCAGAGAGGTCATGACCAGGGAAGACAAGAGATCTGTTTGTTATTTCAAAACTGAAATAAGGTTTTGGTGTTGTCTTGGTGGCAATATTATGAGTATCTTAGTGGTTAAGTTTTTTTCTCTTCTTACCAGTTGTACACAATTTTGCACTAGTAGTAATCAAACAGAGTAAAAACCAAAACCATAACAAACAGGAGAGAAAAAACACATATCACTGGAATTTAAAGATAATCTCACATTCCATTTTAGCTAATATTTCCTATTCTCATCTTCATTCAACTCAACTCTTTTAAGCTGTACAGTAATAAGTGTTAGTCACAACTCCAAGGTAAAGACAAGTGTGCAGGTAAAGTGAAATAGCCAATATGCTGAACATGCTGCATTTCCCCTGGCTACTCAGTGTGCTAGTAGATTCAAAAGGGAGAGAGGACACCCATACATGAATGGTCAGGACCAGGAGAACGTCCTAGCACAGAGGATATGCGTAGGGAAACATTTTATTTTTCTTTGAGGCTTTGGACCTTAAAGCCATTGTAGTCTCTAGGTGAATTTGGCAGCTGGGAATGTCATGATGGATTTGCTCAGACGAGGCAGGTCCCAGTGATACAAATGATGCCACTTTCCTACGCTACCTATTCCCCACATGTCACTCTTCGATAGGAAGGGTCATATGAAAGCTTCCCAAGTACAAGGTGATGTCCTAATTATAGGTTAGGACATCTCCAAGGAGTCTTGCAGTGTATTGTTATCTTTAGTTTACAGAGTCAAGGCTGGGAAACATCTGAGAATGGCGTGGGGTGGGCATCCAAGACCCCATAACAGTTGTGCCTATGGCCCAGAATATTTTGATGCCACCGATTTTCAAAACATGATAAGCTGAGCTTATATGGCAATTCAGAGACCTTACTTTAATTGATGAGAAAATTATAGTGTTTTATTTTGGTGATAGTTATATATGGTAAGGCAGGGAGATAATTTTTAAACAGGTATCAAACAGTTAAATTAATGATAGAGATTCTAGTCCAAAAAGTCTTCTGGCTTTGAGGAGGAGGTCATAATGGGCTTGGATTGTCAGAATGGCTAAAATTAACAACTCACTAAACAACAGACGTTGGTGAGGATGCAGAGAAAGGGGAAACCTCCTTACACTGTTGGTGGGAATGCAAGCCAATGCAGGCACTCCAGTAAACAGGATGGAGGCTCCTCAGATCCACACTACAATAGCACTTGCATTTAGTCAAAGGATATAAACATAGTGATTTGAAGGAGCACATGCCCCCACGAGGTTTATAGGGGATAGCAATGTACACAATTGCTAAAATACAGAAGAGAGACCATATGTCTATCAACAGATGGATGGATAAGGAGGTTGTGGTACACGCACACACATGAGCACACACATTGGAATATTACTCAGCCCTCCAAAAGAATGGAATCTTGCCATTTTCAATGATGTGGATAGAACTAGAGAGTATACTAAGTGAAATAAGTCAGTCAGAGAAAGACAAATACCATATGTTCTCACACATATGTGGAATTTAAGAAACAAAACAGACAAACATAGAGGAAAGAAAGGAAAAATAAAATAAGAAAAAAACAAAGAAGGAAGTAAGCTATAAGAGCCTTTTAACTACAGGGAACAAACTGAGAGCTGCTGGAAGGGAGATAGGTGTGAAGGTGCAGTAACTGAGTGATGGGCATTAAGAAGGGCACTTGAAGTAATGAGCCCTGGCTATTATATACAACTGATGAATCACTGAATTCAATCTCTGAAACTAATAATACAGCATATGTTAATTAAATTGGACTTAAATTTAAAAAATACAAACATTTGTGCTTTTATGAAGTTAAATTTGTGAGACTAATACATGTAAAAGTAAGTGAATTCTGAAATATGATAGAGGGCAATGAATGCTACAGAAACAAATAAAGCAAAACAATGGAGTTTGGAATGTAAGCGGGAGCAGATCAGGGTGCTAGGGTTGTTGGGTTCTGGTGAGAGTCCTCTTCCTGACTTGCAAACAGCTTTGCCTTTGTATATCTTCACATGGTAGAGAAGAGTAAATTAGCCATATCCATTCTTGTAAGCCATATCCCTTCCCCACCCTCATGACTTCATCCAAAACTAACTACCCCTCAAAAGCTGACCTCCAAATGCCATCACGTTGGGAGTTAAGGTTTCAACAGGGCATTTTGGGAAGACACAAAAGCTTAGCCCATTGTAAGGGGATATGCCTAATTTTGGATGAAGACATGATTCCTCATTTAAATTGGGAAATAGAATGGGAGTGATTCTAGAAGTAAAGGAGGAAGCCTCTTCAGCAAGTACAGTGATACACCATTTAGATGACTCATCCCACTGGTAGGCAGTCCTTCATTGTGCACTATTTGCATGCGAGTGGCTTGAACCACCTACTGGCATAATGAACCCCACACTGATATTCTTCTCATTGTACCATCTGAGTGTATATTGGGGAACTGTGATTCTAGATCTTTTCCTTTGTGTCTCAGCACTACTTGTTTGAGATTAACAAAATAGTGATACTTTCTTAAATCTACTAAGCCAGAACATATGAGGATAAAACCATTTATAAATACTTTATATGATTCCGATGCATATCCAGGTTTAGGAAACATGAGATTTTACTTGGTGTAGCCTTGGAGTAAATATCACTGAAATAGTTATCTTGAACCATTTCAGAGACTTCTGGAAGCAATGTCGAAGAAATGTTTTCAGGATACTCAAGGAGACCGATTAAATCCATAGCAAGGATTAGAGAAGTGACTGAGAAAGATAAACTTTTAGTATGTCATTGATCTCTAGTATCACTTGTTAATACATAGGAATATTCAGACAACACTAAATTAAATGTTATCTTTATTCTGTAATTTATTTAACCTGTTAAAATTTGTTCTTAATTCATCTGTGTTTGGAAACTTAAAAATTGAAGTACTGAGTAAAACTATGAGTCTTTTACAAAAAATGAATATTATGTTGGAATAAAAAATAAGAATTACAAAGTACTTAAAGAAAAATATATTCTCTATAATTTGGTAATTTAAAACTTTATAAAATGACTGTTTTAAGTATATCTTTGATATGATCATTGACATTATTTTTCCCCCGTAACATAAAAAACTAGTTAAGCATTACATTCAGTTTTAAAAATATATTATTTAGTGAAATGTATTTCTAAAACATCTGATGATATTTTGTTTTCAATTCATTTGAACAAATATAAGAAAGAAAAATCATTCTGTTAGGGTTCTTTGGAGAAGCCTAACAAGCCTAACAAGTCTTTGGAGAAGATAAATGTGTGCATTTATTTGTTTGTTGGTTTATTGATTATGACATACTGGTTTACACAGCTATGCAAGCTGAGAAGTCCCACAAGGTGGCTATCTGCAGTCTGGAGAACCAGGAAAGCTTGTGGTATAATTCAGCCAAAGCCCTAAGCCCAAAGGCCTGAGGGACTCGGGAGGCAGTGATGTAACTCCCAGTCCCAGGGCAGGAGAGGACAAGATGAGATGTCTTGGCTCAAGCTGTGAGTCAGGAAAAAGGGATGAATTGTTCCTTCCTCTGACTGTTGTTCTATCTCAGTTGCCAATAGGTTGGGTGATGCACACCTACCTTGGGAAGGGTGATCTGCTTTCCTAAGATTGTGCTAATCTTGTCTGGAAATATCCTCACAGATAGACCCAGAAATGTTTAATCTGAATACCCCAAGGCCAGTCAGGTTGACATATAAAATTAACCATCACAGCCATACTTGTGAAAAACCTCTTTAAAACATTTTATTCTTTGGGCACCTGGGTGGCTCAGTTGGTTAAGCACTGCCTTCGGGTCAGGTCACAATCCCAGAGTCTCAGAATTGAGTCCCACATCAGGCTCCCAGCTCCATGAGGAGTCTGCTTCTCCCTCTGACCTTCTCCCCTCTCATGCTCTCTCTCACTCTCTCTCTCAAATAAATAAATAAAATCTTTATTTTATTTATATATAATCTTATGTGTAAGATATATATATATATATATATATATATATATATAATCTAAGATATAAAATCTTTAAAAATTTTGATTCTTTGAATTATATGCTCAATATATTTCAAATGAGAAGACATAAGAAGAAAACAGAACCCTTCACATCAGAGATACTAAAATATTCATTTGTGCATATCTAAGTTATAAATAACTAAATAACTAGAGAATGGTGAATTTTCATAAGGATAAATCACTTCCATTTTAATAAAAACTTCAGTTGTAATTGACCAATATCATGATACAATATCAACATAATAGTAATGTTCATTGAAAGTCATGAGTTTATTTATTTATTTGTTTGTTTATTTATTTATTTCTAAATATTTAGTTATTTGTTTGAGAGAAAGCAAGTTGTGGGGAGGTACATAGGGAGAGAAACTTCAAGCAGACTCCCCATTCACCAGGAAGCCTGAGACAGGACTTGATCTCACGACCCATGAGATCATGACCTGAGCTGAAACCAAGAGTCAGATGCTCAACCAACTGAGCCACCCAGGCTCACTGAAAGTCATGACTTTATAACACAATCCAATAGTATAAATATAATTGCTATTATAGTTGACCAGTTGCTGTCTAAAAGGGGGGGCTACAGTTTAGTTAACTATATTTTCTATATTGAAACAACAACAACAAAACTAAAATCTACTGGCTGAGCAAAATGAATGTTTTTGCTCCTGTAAAAGTGAGGGTTGGTGTTCATAGTCAGGAAGCAGCTTTTTCCAGGTGATGATTCAGGCACTGGAGCTCTTCCAATTTTGAGGTCCCAACATCCCACACGGTCTTCAGTCTTCCTCTGGCTGCTGGAGAAGGAACAGGCAGTATAGAACCACCCCGGTTGGTACTGGTGTACATTCATGGATAATATCTTACCACAAAGTCACACCTACTCTGTGTATATCTACAGAGTCTTCTGCAAACCTGTCTCTCCACTTCAACTCTTTACTTTAAAAAAGAGAGCCTAAATGCCTATGGAATCTGGTCTCTCTGTTGCTGCTTGACCTATCTGGTTCATCAATGTTAAATCAGAACATTTGTCATAAAGCATACCTTTCATGCTGTAGTTAGCATAATGCACTTTGTCAATATGAGTAATTGCCCTCCTGAGAAAGATTTACAAATATATTGCTTAGGAAGAAATAAGCTTAATTAAAAACAATAAAAACAAAATGAAAATCCTTCAATAAAAATTCTAATCTAAAATGTGACTAGGGGGGCGCCTGGGTGGCTCAGTGGGTTAAGCCGCTGCCTTCGGCTCAGGTCATGATCTCAGGGTCCTGGGATCGAGTCCCACATCGGGCTCTCTGCTTAGCAGGGAGCCTGCTTCCTCCTCTCTCTCTCTCTCTCTGCCTGCCTCTCTGCCTACTTGTGATCTCTCTCTGTCAAATAAATAAAATCTTTAAAAAAATAAAATAAAATAAAATGTGACTAGGGATTATGTTTCATTTTACTTTCGGGGAGGTAAGGTTGTTTTGTTTCATTCTTTTTTTCTTGGTTCTACACCAAATGTTTATACACACACACACACACACACACACACATATGTATATAATATTACATATATATTGATCCATTATATACCCATATATTATATATATTATAATATATATTATTTTATATATCCATTATAAATATTGCATTTATATTAAGGAATTCTTTAGGAATAATAATGATGTATTTTATGTAGAGAATTAGCAAATTTCACCATAAATAATAATTAAAATTGTGCATGAGTAATTAGTTTACTACAGTTTTACTGTGTGTTGGGCATATGACTGAGAAAATGATTCGTGTTGTTTCATGGCCATTTATAGGCATACTAGTAATAGTCTAGCAAGTATTTTTCAAACAGAAACTTTCAACATCTTCTGGCAATGTGATATTTACATTCACAAGAAGTTTGGTAATGGGTTCCTACATGCCACAGGTTAGGTATCCCTCTTTTGAAATCAGCTCCCACAATAAGAATGCCAAGAGACTGACATGAAAGTAGGGAAATTATATTTTGCTTCCATTTTCTTCTTTTAGTTGCAAAATAGTTAAGGGGAAAGGCAATGAATTATGGGAATACCTATGGTTGTTCTATAATTGTGGCAAAGCGATCCCTAGGTCTTGAGAGCTCTTAGAAATTTTAAATACATCAGTGGGATTTCCATCACCTGTATGGTGCAGGAAAGTTCATTTGCTATTTTGTCTAACCTAAATGGGTTTGTTTTTTCTCCACATACCTAAATAAACCCAGCATAAAGATGGTCATTCTTATTCATTCATTCAGGTAAGCTTTTCCTTTATCTGGGCACCAAAGGGATATGTGAAAGAATGTTAAGAATAATTTTTTAGAAGATAAAATCAAAATGGACAAAAGACCTCATTTCAAGCTTTACTACAAAGCTGTGATCACCAAGACAGCATGGTACTGGCATAAAAACAGACACATAGACCAGTGGAACAGAGTAAAGAGCCCAGATATGGACTCTCAAATCTATGGTCAAATAATCTTTGACAAAACAGGAAAAAATATACAGTGGAAAAAAGACAGTTTCTTCAATAAATGGTGTTGGGAAAACTGGGCAGCTATATGTAGAAGAATGAAACTCGACCATTCTCTTATACTGTACACAAAGATAAACTCAAAATGGATAAAAGACCTCAACATGACAGGAATCCATCAGAATCCTAGAGGAGAACATAGGCAGTAATCTTTTCGATATCAGCCACAGCAACTTCTTTCAAGATATGTCTCCAAAGGCAAAGGAAACAAAAATGAAGATAAACTTTTGGGACTTCATCAAGATCAAAAGCTTCTGCACAGCAAAGGAAACAGTCAAGAAAACAAAGAGGCAACCCACGGAATGGGAGAAGATATTTGCAAATGACAGTACACACAAAAGGTTGATATCCAGGATCTATAATGAACTCCTCAAACTCAACACACACAAAACGGAAAATCATATCAAAAATGGGCAGAAGATATAAACAGACACTTCTCCAATGAGGACATACAAATGGCTATCAGACACATGAAAAAACGTTCATCATCACAGGCCATCAGGGAGATTCAAATTAAAACCACATAGAGATATCACCTTACACCAGTTAGAATGGCCAAAATTAGCAAGACAGGAAATAACATGTGTTGGAGGGGATGTGGAGAAAGGGGAACCCTCTTCCACTGTTGGTGGGAATGCAAGTTGGTGCAGCCACTTTGGAGAACAGTGTGGAGATTCCTCAAGAAATTAAAAATAGAACTTCCCTATGACCCTGCAATTGCACTACTGGGCATTTACCCGAAAGATACAGATGTAGTGAAAAGAAGGGCTATCTGTACCCCAATGTTTATAGCAGCAATGGCCACGGTCGCCAAACTGCGGAAAGAACCAAGATGCCCTTCAACGGGCGAATGGATAAGGAAGATGTGATCCATATACACTATGGAGTATTATGCCTCCATAAGAAAGTATGAATACCCAACTTTTGTAGCAACATGGATGGGACTGGAAGAGATTATGCTGAGTGAAATAAGTCAAGCAGAGAGAGTCAATTATCATATGGTTTCACTTATTTGTGGAGCATAACAAATAGCATGGAGGACATGGGGAGATAGGAGAAGGGAGTTGGGGGAAATTGGAAGGGGAGGTGAACCATAAGAGACTATGGACTCTGAAAAACAATATGAGGGTTTCGAAGGGGCGGGGGGTGGGAGGTTGGGGCACCAGGTGGTGGGTATTATAGAGGGCATGGATTGCATGGAGCACTGGGTGTGGTACAAAAATAATGAATAGTGTTATGCTGAAAATAAATTTAAAAAAATTAAAAAAAAACACATTGAGATACCACCTTACACCAGTTAGAATGGCCAAAATTAGCAAGACAGGAAATAACATGTGTTGGAGAGGATGTGGAGAAAGGGGAACCCTCTTCTACTGTTGGTGGGAATGCAAGTTGGTGCAGCCACTTTGGAGAACAGTGTGGAGATTCCTCAAGATATTAAAAATAGAGCTTCCCCATGACCCTGCAATTGCACTACTAGGTATTTACCCCAAAGATACAGATGTAGTGAAAAGAAGGGCCATCTGTACCCCAATATTTATAGCAGCATTTGCCACGGTCGCCAAACTGTGGAAAGAACCAAGATGCCCTTCAACGGATGAATGGATAAGGAAGATGTGGTCCATATACACTATGGAGTATTATGCCTCCATCAGAAAGGATGAATACCCAACTTTTGTAGCAACATGGATGGGACTGGAAGAGATTATGCTGAGTGAAATAAGTCAAGCATAGAGAGTCAATTATGGTTTCACTTATTTGTGGAGCATAACAAATAGCATGGAGGACAAGGGGAGATGGAGAGGAGAAGGGAGTTGAGGGAAATTAGAAGGGGAGGGAACCATAAGAGACTATGGACTCTGAAAAACAATCTGAGGGTTTTGAAGGGGTGGGGGGTTGGAGGTTGGCGGCACCAGGTGGTGGGTATTAGAGAGGGTAATGATTGGATGGAGCACTGTTTGGGGGCACTAAGTGGTGGGTATTAGAGAGGGCACGGATTGCATGGAGCACTGGGTGTGTTGCAAAAACAATGAGTACTGCTACGCTGAAAAGGAACAAAAAATTTAAAAATTAAAAAAAAATTTTAAAATTTCAAAGAATTTTAAAAAATTTAAAAAAAAAAAAAAAAAAGCTGGGGAGGAATCAAGATGGCGGAGAAGTCGCAGGCTGAGACTACTTCAGCTAGCCGGAGATCAGCTAGATAGCTTATCTAAAGATTGCAAACACATGCAAATCCATCGGCAGAATGAAGAGAAGAAGAACAGCAATTCTGGAAACAGAAAAACAACCACTTTTTGAAAGATAGGATTGGCGGAGACGTGAATCCAAAGTGATGGGAAGATAGACCCCGGGGGAGGGGCCGGCTCCTGGCAAGTGGCAGAGCAACGGAGCACAAAATCAGGACTTTTAAAGTCTGTTCCACTGAGGGACATTGCTCCAGAGGCTAAACCGGGGCAAAGCCCACACGGGGTCAGCGTGGCCTCAAGTCCCGCAGGGTCACTAAGGATTGGGGGTGTCTGAGTGTCACAGAGCCTGCGGGCATTGGAACAGGAAAGCCGGCTACAGAGACAGAGTGGACAGTAAGCTCACAGCTCTGTCTTACCTTGAACCGGTCGCAGGCTCGGTGAGCTCGGAGCGCGGCCGGAGGTCAGGAAGACGGAAGTAACTGGGCGCTGTTCTCTGAGGGCGCACTGAGGAGTGGGGCCCCAGGCTCTCAGCTCCTACTGGCCGGAGACCAGGAGGCCGCCATTTGTATTCCTGTCCTCCGGAACTCTTGGGAAGCTCTCAGGGAACAAAAGCTCCTGAAAGCAAACCTGAGGGGATTACCAGCACGGCCCCTGGTAAGGGCGGTGCAATTCAGCCTGGAGCAAAGACACTTGAGAATCACTACACCAGGCCATTCCCCCAGAAGATCAACAAGAAATCCCACTGAGACCAAGTTGACCTGCCAAGGAGTGTGGTTTCAATACAAAGGAGAGCAGCAGAATTCCAGAGGAGGAGAACGCAAAGCACGGAACTCATGGCTTTCTCCCTGTGATTTTTTTCAGTCTTGCAGTTCATTTAATTTTTTTCTTTTTCATTTTTTGTTTTTTTTCTCGCCTCCTGGTAAAAATTTTTTTTTCCTTTTACCCTTTTCTTTTTTAACGTTTTTTAACTAGTTTATCTTATACAAATATTTTTTCTTTTTTATATTTCTCTTTTTCATTTCTTTTTTCTTAATTCTTTTCTTTTCTTTTTTTTCTTTCTTTCTTCCTTTTTGAACCTCTTTTTATCCCCTTTCTCCCCCCTCACGATATGGGATCTCTTCTGATTTGGTTAAAGCATATTTTCCTGGGGTTGTTGCCACCCTTTTAGTATTTTACTTGCTCCTTCATATACTCCTATCTGGACAAAATGACAAGACGGAAAAATTCACCACAAAAAAAAGAACAAGAAGCAGTACCGAAGGCTAGGGACCTAATCAATACAGACATTGGTAATATGTCAGATCTAGAGTTCAGAATGACAATTCTCAAGGTTCTAGCCAGGCTCGAAAAAGGCATGGAAGATATTAGAGAAAACCTCTCGGGAGATATAAAAGCCCTTTCTGGAGATATAAAAGAACTAAAATCTAACCAAGTTGAAATCAAAAAATCTATTAATGAGGTGCAATCAAAAATGGAGGCTCTCACTGCTAGGATAAATGAGGCAGAAGAAAGAATTAGTGATATAAAAGACCAAATGACAGAGAATAAAGAAGCTGAGCAAAAGAGGGACAAACAGCTACTGGACCACGAGGGGAGAAATCGAGAGCTAGGTAACACCATAAGACGAAACAACATTAGAATAATTGGTATTCCAGAAGAAGAAGAAAGAGAGAGGGGAGCAGAAGGTATACTGGAGAGAATTATTGGGGAGAATTTCCCCAATATGGCAAAGGGAATGAGCATCAAAATTCAGGAGGTTCAGAGAACGCCCCTCAAAATCAATAAGAATAGGCCCACACTCCGTCACCTAATAGTAAAATTTACAATTCTCAGTGACAAAGAGAAAATCCTGAAAGCAGCCCAGGAAAAGAAGTCTGTAACATACAAAGGTAAAAATATTAGATTGGCAGCTGACTTATCCACAGAGACCTGGCAGGCCAGAAAGAGCTGGCATGATATTTTCAGAGGAGTAAACGAGAAAAACATGCAGCCAAGAATACTATATCCAGCTAGGCTATCATTGAAAAAAGAAGGAGAGATTAAAAGCTTCCAGGACAAACAAAAACTGAAAGAATTTGCAAACACCAAACCAGCTCTACTGGAAATATTGAAAGGGATCCTCTAAGCAAAGAGAGAGCCTACAAGTGGTAGATCAGAAAGGAACAGAGACCATATACAGTAACAGTCACCTTACAGGCAATACAATGGCACTAAATTCATATCTCTCAATAGTTACCCTGAATGTTAATGGGCTAAATGCCCCTGTCAAAAGACACAGGGTATCAGAATGGATAAAAAAACAAAACCCATCTATATGTTGCCTCCAAGAAACTCATTTTAAGCCCGAAGACACCTCCAGATTTAAAGTGAGGGGGTGGAAACAATTTACCATGCTAATGGACATCAGAAGAAAGCAGGAGTGGCAATCCTTATATCAGATCAATTATATTTTAAGCCAAAGACTATAATAAGAGATGAGGAAGGACACTATATCATACTCAAAGGGTCTGTCCAACAAGAAGATTTAACAATTTTAAATATCTATGCCCCCAACGTGGGAGCAGCCAACTATATAAACCAATTAATAACAAAATCAAAGAAACACATCAACAATAATACAATAATAGTAGGGGACTTTAACACTCCCCTCACTGAAATGGACAGATCATCCAAGCAAAAGATCAGCAAGGAAATAGAGGCCTTAAACGACACACTGGACAGGATGGACATCACAGATATATTCAGAACATTTCATCCCAAAGCAACAGAATACACATTCTTCTCTAGTGCACATAGACCATTCTCCAGAATAGATCACATCCTCGGTCCTAAATCAGGACTCAACCGGTATCAAAAGATTGGGATCATTCCCTGCATATTTTCAGACCACAATGCTCTAAAGCTAGAACTCAACCACAAAAGGAAGTTTGGAAAGAACCCAAATACATGGAGACTAAACAGCATCCTTCTAAAGAATGAATGGGTCAACCGGGAAATTAAAGAAGAATTGAAAAAAATCATGGAAACAAATGATAATGAAAATACAATGGTTCAAAATCTGTGGGACACAACAAAGGCAGTCCTGAGAGGAAAATATATACTGGTACAAGCCTTTCTCAAGAAACAAGAAAGGTCTCAGGTACACAACCAAACCCTACACCTAAAGGAGTGGGAGAAAGAACAAGAAAGAAACCCTAGGCCAGCAGGAGAAGAGAAATCATAAAGATCAGGGCAGAAATCAATGAAATAGAAACCAAAGAAACAATAGAACAAATCAATGAAACTAGGAGCTGGTTTTTTGAAAGAATTAATAAAATTGATAAACCCCTGGCCCGACTTATCAAAAAGAAAAGAGAAAGGGCCCAAATAAATAAAATCATGAATGAAAGAGGAGAGATCACAACTAGCACCAAAGAAATACAAACTATTATAAGAACATACTATGAGTGACTCTACGCCAACAAATTTGACAATCTGGAAGAAATGGATGCATTCCTAGAAACATATAAACTACCACAACTGAACCAGGAAGAAACAGAAAGCCTGAACAGACCCATAACCAGTAAGGAGATTGAAACAGTCATTAAAAATCTCCAAACAAACAAAAGCCCAGTGCCAGATGGCTTCCCAGGGGAATTCTACCAAACATTTAAAGAAGAACTAATTCCTGTTCTCCTGAAACTGTTCCAAAAAATAGAAATGGAAGGAGAACTTCCAAACTGATTTTATGAGGCCAGCATCACCTTTATCCCCAAACCAGACAAGGATCCCATCAAAAAAGAGAGCTATAGACCAATATCCTTGATGAACACATTTGCAAAAATTCTCAACAAAATACTAGCCAATAGGATTCAACAGTACATTAAAAGGATTATTCACCACGACCAAGTGGGATTTATTCCAGGGCTGCAAGGTTGGTTCAACATATGTAAATCAGTCAATCTGATACAACACATCAATAAAAGAAAGAACAAGAACCATATGATACTCTCAATAGATGCTGAAAAAGCATTTGACAAAGTACAGCATCCCTTCCTGATCAAAACTCTTCAAAGTGTAGGGATAGAGGGCACACACCTCAATATCATCAAAGCCATCTATGAAAAACCCACCGCAAATATCATTCTCAATGGAGAAAAACTGAAAGCTTTTCCGCTAAGGTCAGGAACACGGCAGGGATGTCCATTATCACCACTGCTATTCAACATAGTACTAGAGGTCCTAGCCTCAGCAATCAGACAACAAAAGGAAATTAAAGGCATCCAAATCAGCAAAGAAGTCAAATTATCACTCTTCGCAGATGATATGATACTATATGTGGAAAACCCAAAAGACTCCACTCCAAAACTGCTAGAACTTGTACAGGAATTTAGTAAAGTGTCAGGATATAAAATCAATGCAAAGAAATCAGTTGCATTTCTTTACACCAACAACAAGACAGAAGAAAGAGAAATTAAGGAGTCGATCCCATTTACAATTGCACCCAAAGCCATAAGATACCTAGGAATAAACCTAACCAAAGAGGCACAGAATCTATACTCAGAAAACTACAAAGTACTCATGAAAGAAATTGAGGAAGACACAAAGAAATGGAAAAAATGTTCCATGCTCCTGGATTGGAAGAATAAACTGTAAAATGTCTATGCTACCTAAAGCAATCTACACATTTAATGCAATTCCTATCAAAGTACCATCCATCTTTTTCAAAGAAATGGAATAATTCTAAAATTTATATGGAACCAGAAAAGACCTCGAATAGCCAAAGGGATATTGAAAAAGAAAGCCAACGTTGGTGGCATCACAATTCTGGACTTCAAGCTCTATTACAAAGCTGTCATTTCAAGACAGCATGGTACTGGCACAAAAACAGACACATAGATCAATGGAACAGAATAGAGAGCCCAGAAATAGACCCTCAACTCTATGGTCAACTAATCTTCGACAAAGCAGGAAAGAATGTCCAATGGAAAAAAGACAGCCTCTTCAATAAATGGTGCTGGGAAAATTGGACAGCCACATGCAGAAAAATGAAATTGGACCATTTCCTTACACCACACACAAAAATAGACTCAAAATTGATGAAGGACCTCAATGTGCAAAAGGAATCCATCAAAATCCTTGAGGAGAACACAGGGAGCAACCTCTTCGACCTCAGCTGCAGCAACATCTTCCTAGGAACAACACCAAAGGCAAGGGAAGCAAGGGCAAAAATGAACTATTGGGATTTCATCAAGATCAAAAGCTTTTGCACAGCAAAGGAAACAGTTAACAAAATCAAAAGACAACTGACAGAATGGGAGAAGATATTTGCAAACGACATATCAGATAAAGGACTAGTGTCCAGAATCTATAAAGAACTTAGCAAACTCAACACCCAAAGAACAAATAATCCAATCAAGAAATGGGCAGAGGACATGAACAGACATTTCTGCAAAGAAGACATCCAGATGGCCAACAGACACATGAAAAAGTGTTCCATATCACTGGGAATCAGGGAAATACAAATCAAAACCACAATGAGGTATCACCTCACACCAGTCAGAATGGCTAAAATCAACAAGTCAGGAAATGACAGATGCTGGCGAGGATGTGGAGAAAGGGGAACCCTCCTGCACTGTTGGTGGGAATGCAAGCTGGTGCAGCCACTCTGGAAAACAGCATGGAGGTTCCTCAAAATGTTGAAAATAGAACTGCCCTATGACCCAGCAATTGCACTACTGGGTATTTACCCTAAAGATACAAACGTAGTGATCCAAAGGGTAACGTGCACCCGAATGTTTATAGCAGCAATGTCCACAATAGCCAAACTATGGAAAGAACCTAGATGTCCATCAACAGATAAATGGATCAAGAAGATGTGGTATATATACACAATGGAATACTATGCAGCCATCAAAAGAAATGAAATCTTGCCATTTGCGACAACATGGATGGAACTAGAGCGTATCATGCTTAGCGAAATAAGTCAAGCAGAGAAAGACAACTATCATGTGATCTCCCTGATATGAGGAAGTGGTGATGCAACATGGGGGCTTAAGTGGGTAGAAGAAGAATCAATGAAACAAGATGGAATTGGGAGGGAGACAAACCATAAGTGACTCTTTATCTCACAAAACAAACTGAGGGTTGCTGGGGGGAGGGGGTTTGGGAGTAGGGGGTGGGATTATGGAAATTGGGGAGGGTATGTGCTTTGGTGAGTGCTGTGAAGTGTGTAAACCTGGTGATTCACAGACCTGTAGCCCTGGGGATAAAAATATATGTTTATAAAAAAATAAAAAATTAAAAAATAAAAAGCTGAAATCACAAGTATGAGGCTTATCGGACTGAGTCACCCAGGTGCCCCTAGGCTGTGTATATTAATAATGTGTGTGGCCCATACTTTTATTCATATTGTGATCTGTAGGATATATTTTATTGATGTTGCTCAAAATCTTCAACTACTGGTTGTATGGGAGTGTTTGGCATTTTTAGGCTACAGTTTGACATTAAATTTCAGACAAGTTTCTGTCACCTTAAATAAAGAAATATCCTTGTTAAAAAAAAAAAAAAAGAAGAATTTTATTACGGTGCCTTGGTGTCTCAGTTGGTTAAACATCAGACTTCTTATTTTAGCTCAGGTCAGGATCTCAGGGTCTGGTGGTGAAACCCTATATCAGGCTTCCCTCTTTCTTACCCTCTGTGGGGGTCTGCTTCCCCTCTTTCTTTCCCTCTGCTCCTACCCCACCTGAGGGCAATCTCCCTCTTCCCCTCTTTCTTAAATTAAAAAAAAAAATTTTTTTAAAGAATATTTTTGTTAGTGCCTTCAACTAGGGATCATTTAGTTTAATTTCTTATAAGAAAGCTTGAATGAAACAAATATTATCATATTTTGTCAAGAAAAATTACTCTGATCATGATTTTTTTTAGTCACAAAACTATACACACATATATAGTACCTGAATTAACAACAGATACGATATCTGGGGGATATTCAAGTCACGTATTAGTTCAGAAAATTAAGAATACAAATGGAGCAAGATCTCTAGAATTATTTAGGAATAATAGTGATGCATTGTGTATAAAGAATCAACAAACTACACCACAAATAATGCTAATAATTAAAATTATGCATGACAGAATTGTGCTCCGTTTGTGTTGTAAATTTCCTATACTAATACGTGACGGGGGTGTCACTCAGATATTGTACCTGTTGCTATTTCAGGTACCATATGTGTGTATACGGTTTCATGAGTTTGGTCAGTTTGTCTCTTCAGGAGAAGCAACTTCTAGAGATGAAGAATGAATGAATCTTTCAATGAATGACCTCACATATAAAAAGAGGATGTATAAATAAATGATGTGGATAACAGAAAGGGAGTAGAATCAGATCATGGAGGACTGAGAAACTGAGAAAAGCTTTATACCAGTGCTTAGGTCTCCAGGTTTTGCACTTATTCTTTTTTTTTATTAATTTTTTATTTTTTATAAACATATATTTTTATCCCCAGGGGTACAGGTCTGTGAATCACCAGGTTTACACACTTCACAGCACTCACCAAAGCACATACCTTCCCCAATGTCCATAATCCCACCCCCTTCTCCCAAACCCCCTCCCCCCAGCAACCCTCCTTTTGAAGAATGGGAAGAATCTGCATATCTGAAAGGGCCAAGCAGAGGTAATGGCCCAAACCTGAAGATCAGAGGACCAACAGAAGAAAAGGTACAGAACTAATAATGTGCATGATAAATTGCCTATAGCATGGAAAATACTTTTTAAAAAACATGATAGTATGTGCTCAACCATATATGGGCTTAGAAGTGACTTGGGTGCTAGTTTGCAATCTCTGAGTCAGAAGTGGAATGCAGGCTGCAGTTTTGTTTGCTCTTTACATGTAAAATCTTAAAAAAAAACTTGATAAATCAGTAAAATATTTGTGTTTTTTTTTAAAGATTTTATTTATTTATTTGAAAGACGGAGATCACAAGTAGGCAGAGAGGCAGGCAGAGAGAGAGAGAGGGAAGCAGGCTTCCTGCGGAGCAGGGAGCCCGATGCGGGGCTCAATCCCAGGACCCTGAGATCATGACCCGAGCCAAAGGCAGCAGCCCAAACCACTGAGCCACCCAGGCGCCCCGATCAGTAAAATATTTGAATTGAGGGGCACCTGGGTGACTCTGTGGGTTAAAGCCTCTGTGTTTGGCTCAGGTCATGATCCCAAGGTCCCGAGATCCAGCCTCACATTGGGCTCTCTATTCTGTGGGGAGCCTTCTTCCTCCCCTCTCTCTGCCTGCCCCTCTGCCTACTTGTGATCTCTGTCTGTCAAATAAATAAATAAAATCTTAAAAAAAAAAGATTTGAATTGCATTGGGAAGGAAGTGCCTCGATTATAAATGATAATGATGGTGAATATTAGACATTGTTGGGAGACAGTATACATGACAACTTTGAGCACCAGTTAATTTTACTCAAGAAGATAAGGGATAGATGAAATGACAGACTGGGATGAATTTTAGACAAAGAAAGTTAGAAGGAAAAAAGTCAGCTGGGGTTAAGCAGTAGAAATCAGAGGGTGGGTCTGGAATGACAGGAAAAAAGGTTACTGTTATTGGAAGAAGTATGATTCCTTGATTAGGTAGAATATGAGTGATAAAATCAGATTAAACTGATTTTTATTATAATTATGTTTAAAATTTAGAACTCATCAGTTTAGTTTATATGCACATACACATACATACACACTTATATAATTTACATTATAGATATACAATTCACATGATATAAATGATATAACTTTTGTTGATACTTAATCCCAAAAGAATCAATTTGCTTTGGAGAAATCAGAACTCTGTCCCTTTCCCCCTTACATAAAGACTAGAAAGTACTTACTGCTTTTTCTTCCTCAGGTTCATTCTGGTCTTATGGAATATACATTTTCAGTTTTATTTCAACAGAGCATCTATGGATAGCTTACATTTCTATTTCTTTATCTTTGTCAACTTTTTTATTTCCCCAGTGGACATTTCTGCAGAATCCATTTTTACTTCTATGTGATCCCAGGAACTCTACTGGTCAAATTCAATAACGTCCTTGGTGTAATTTCAGGAGGAAATTCCAGAGAGCACTTCAGGTTTACCACTTTCTTGGAAGGTAAATATTAACACCCTCACCTCTTGCTCCCAATATAAGATTCTGGGTAGGAGTGAGTTACTCATTTTCTGAAGAAGGATTAACTCTTTTAGACCTCTCCAGTCACTTAGTAAATTACTTCTTTTCTTGTCCAGAACAGAGATTTCAAGGACTCAGAGATTTCAAGGACTAAATGCTTCAAAAGTAGAAAAATGCTAAGAAACCCATTATATAAGTGGTTCCCTTCAAATTTTATTTTAAAAAAGTGTTTCTTATATAAGGACATGTACATATAGATTTATGTATGAGTGTATGTATGCATTTGTATTTATACAAAAGGATATTGGGGCTTTTAGTTATATATTTGTATTATTAGCTAAGCTACAGGTTTTCTGGCTATAATAGAAATCCAACAAAATAGTGGCTTACTCTAGATCAGGATTTCTCAACTTTGGCACTGTTGACATTTTAGACTATATAATTCTTGGAAATGAGAGCTTTCTTGTGTATTGTAGGATGTTTAGCCACATCACTGAGTTCTACCCACAGATGCCAGAAGTAACCACACTGTCCCAGTTAATGATAACCAAAAATGTCTCCTAAATGTCCTCTGAGGGTCAGGGGGGCCACGTTGGCCCCTACTGAGAATCACTGAGCTGGATATAAATATGTGACTCACCTGGAGAGCCTAAGTGGACACAATGGCTTTGTTCCGCATTAGGACCCCTTGTTTTCTCATCTCTGGGACCTGCCCTCATGATACAGGCCCACAGATCTTACTCAAGTATCCTGATTCTAGGAAAGCAAGGAAAACAGTGCTGGTAAACTTATTCTGTGTATATAAAAAAAAAAAAAAAAAAGTCCCCAGCTGGGGGATATTGGCTCTGATTGGATTAATGGATTTCCATGTGGTAAACACTTTTCTCATGGCTGATATTAAACTACCAACAGTTTAATAACTGGCTTGCTAGAGTCTTGAATGTTTAACAGTCAACTTTTGTAAGGTGGTTTTGGTAGGAAGAAGCATACCACAGACAGAAAAAAGGGGAAGAGGAAGGAAAAGGTACAGCCTTCTGTTTAATGGTAAAGTGAGGTTTCATTTCTGTTCATGACCATGTTCATCCTAGCTGCAAGGAGGCTGAAATGCTGTGTTTCTTCTGGTCAGCATACAGCTGCCAAAGAATCAGACAATCGATCTCTAAGAGACATAAAGAATATTTATTGGTGGGGGGGGACTGCCCCTTCTATACTATTATAGCAAAAAATCAACCAGGAATCTCAGTGAATTTTATTTAAGAGGTTATTAGAAATCTCAGCAGATGAGATACATCACAGACCTGCCTACTCCAACAGTCAAAGTTTCCTCACACAGCTAATATCAGAGGTTGCTGGGTAAATGTTCTTGCAATTTCTTAAACTGAAGGTACACGTGTCTCTAAAATTCTAAACTTTTAGCTCAGTTTGTTTGAGTTTGAAGTTGGTTACCTATGTTCTCCAGGAATAAATATTGGAGGATTTTGGAATTAGAAGAAGCTTAATAATGATAATGATAGCAGTTTTAATAGATAACCTATATAATACCATGTGTCAGTCACTATCTAAATATTTTACATATTTTTATGTTAATTTAATCTTCACAACAACTCAACTAAGGCTGAAATGGGGTAAGTAGGACAATTCCAAGGCCATAAAAAGCCAGATCTAGCATAAAACTGTATTAGCAGTTTTAGTGATAGAGTAGAAAGCTGGATTGGGGTCTTAAAGATTTTTAAAAATTTATTTATTTTGAGAGAGGTTGAGAGAGAGAGAGAGGTGGAGAGAGAGTGCACACGTAGGGGAGGAATAGAGGGAGAGAATCTCAAATAGACTCCCACCTGAACACAGAGCCAAATGTGGGGCTCAATCCAAGGACACTGAGGTCATGACCTGAGCCAAAACTAAGAATTGGATGCTTAACTGCCTGAGCCACCCAGGCAACCCTGGGTTTGAGTTTTAGACTTAGGATTGCTACTTGCTGGTTCTGGAAACTTGGTAGGTTTTTGTTTTGTTTTGTTTTTACAATTTCCTCATTTGTAAGATGGAGATAATAACCTTTCCTTTTTAGGATTGTTGTGAAGATGGAATGATTTATCAGGGAGTTGCTTTGGTGCTAATGACAGATCCAAAATAATAGTTGATTAAACAAGATGGACATTTGTTTCTCTATACTGCAAAAGTCCCAATACACAGTTCAGGCTTGGGTTGCAGCTCTCTGATCTTCAGAATCCAGGCTCCTACCCTGTTGCTTAACATTTATCAATATTTAGTACTCAGTAGTGCTCTAAGATGCCTATTCCCACATCCTAGCAGTGAGAGCTGGGCGAAAGGGAAGTAATCAGTGTGTCCTTCCTTTAAGGACAAGACCCGGAAGCTGTGCACATCATTCCACTCATGCCCCCTTGTCTGGCAATTAGACTTATTTTCATACTTTTTTTTTTTTTTATTTTGGTGGGTGCAAGGCAAGATTTATTAAAGGCACTCTCTGGTGATGTTTCAGGGCTCAGGAGAAGGGGAGCCAGGAAAGTTGCGTAGGGAGGAGATGGACACCCTCAGGCGAGGTTCCTCGACTCCGGAAAGGGGAGTGGAGGAAGCTGCACTCTATTTTCACACTTTTGATGCAAGCGTCATCTTTAAATTGCAGCCATCAGCTAGGCAGTTATGGTCTAAACATTTTTAACTCAAAGCTTGGGAAGACGGCAGAGTAGGAGGACCCTGAGCTCACCCTGTGCCATGTTTATACCTAGGTATCATCAGCATCCAAATCAATAAACTGGAGCGTGATCCAAAGACTGGCAGAACAAACTCCACAATGAAACAGAGAGAAGTTGGATCTGAAAGATTACGAAGGTCAGAAAGGGAGAGGGAGGCTGCCGGCAGGAACAAAGAAGCTGTGTAGACAGAGAGGTCTGAGAAATGAGCCCTGGCACTGGGGAGCTCACACAGGGAAAACTAATCACCATAGCATTTGGCTTTAAAACCTAGAGGGGTTGATTACATGTGTGTGTAAAATCAGTGGGACTTAGAGCCTGAAGCTTTAAAAGTCAGCTGACTCAGTGCTTCGTGAGCTGGGAAGGCAAGGGATAGCTGGGGCACCACACTCAAAGAGACAACAGCCTGCATGAACAGGCAATAAAAACAGTAGTTACACACGGCCCAGGGCAAATGGGAGATAGATCTGTTCATACTGATTTCAGAGCACATTGGGGAACTTCTCTAAAAATGAGGGATCTGGCAAGGGCCATTTTCCTCCTTCATCCCAAAACATAAACACAGAGCTAGCTACAGGAGGCAAGGCTGCACAGACACTTGCTACCTAACCTGCAAGCAGTGCACCATACTCACAAGGTGTCCTGAGGCCTTGTCTACTCAAAGCCTCCTAGCCTCCACCCAGAGCTCAGGCTAAACTCTGTTAAAGTTGTGTGCACACCTCACATGGCTATTGGGTGCACCTGCTGCCACACCCCATGCCTAGCCTTGTGCCCCCAACCACTGTCATTTGCTTCCCCCAGCCTCATGCCTCTGACTGCCCTAACATGCAGCCTCCAGCCATCAAGGGCTTTGGGGGATCTGGCATAGGACTAGTGGCCCAACACAAATTTGATAACACAGGTGCTCCACTCCCAAGTTCCCCAGAAGACACAATGGCTCAGAACTGGCCTGTGTCCCACTAACACCACAGAGAACAAGCACAGCCCACAGCAGGCAGAGTCAGGAAAGACAACCCACTGAAAGGACAACTGACCCAGACACAACAGTAGAGTGTAAGCATCACACACAGGGTCCCCTCCTGAAGTGCCAGGCTCTGGGGAACAGGGCACCGCAGGGCACTCCAGGACCTACTCTTCATAAAGCCACTACTTGCAAGAGCAGAAGCCATGGCTGACTTTCTTCACACATAGAAACAGACACAGAGAGGCAGATAAAATGAGAAGACAGAGAAAATTTATTACAAATGAAAGAACAGGACAAGGCCATGGCTAGAGGTTGAAGCAAAACAGACATAAGTACATACCTGATAGAGATTAAGCAAGGATCATGAGGATATTCACTGGACTTGAGAAAGAGTAGAACACAAAAGTGAGGCCCTTAACACAGAGATGAAGGATAATGCAGCAGAAATAAAGTTCTCAATAAAATGAGAAACACGTGATGGGATGAATAGCAGGTTGGAAGAAGAAGAGGAATGAGTTAGTGACCTAGATGACAGGGTAATGGAAAGTAATCAAAGTGAACAAAAGAGAGAAAGAAGAATTACACAGAGTGCGAATAGACTTACAGAACTCAGTGGCTTCAAACATAATAGCATTTGTATTATAGGATTTCCAGAAGAAGAGAGAAAAATGGGCAGGAAATTTATCTGAAGAAAATATAGCTGAAAACTTGCCCAATCTGGGGAAGGAAACGGATATCCAGACCCAGGAGGTACAGAGAACCCCTATCAAAATCAACAAAAACAGGTCCGTACCAGAACATAGCATAATTGAGTTGGCAAAATAGAGTGATAAAGAAAACATTTTAAAAGCATCAAGACAAAAGAAGTCAGTAACTAACAAGGGATAACCCATAAGGTTAGCAGGAGATTTTTCATAGAAACCTTACAAGCCAAAATAGAGTGGTGTGATATATCCAAAATGCTAATCGGGAAGAATGTGCAGCTGAAAATACTCTATCCAGCAGGACTACCATTCAAAAAAAGGAGAGATAAAGAGCTTTCCAGACAAACAAAAACTAAGGAGTTTATGACCAGTAAACCAGGCCTTCAAGAGATACTAAAGGGGACTCGTTGAATGGGAAGGAGAGACCCAAAGTGACGGTATAGAACTCAAGAACACAAACACAGAAAAAATAAATACTTCTCTTAAAAATATCAGTCAAGAAACTCACTAAGAGGGCATAAAATATAATAAAAGATGCCTAAAGTACAAGGAGGAGAAAAGAACTGAGCTCAAACTTCACTGATCAACGTTTATTGACTGCTATATTCAAAGAGATTATATACAAACCTAATGATAACCATGTATCCCAAATCACTAAAGAATATGCAAAGAATAAAGAGAAAGAAAGCCAAATACATCACTAAAGGAAACCAAATCAGCAAAACATGGAAGACAAGAAAGGATCAGAGAAAATATTCAGAAACAACAACAAAACAAGTAATAAAATGGCACTACTGAATATACATCTATCAATCATTACTTTGAATGTCACTAGGGGATGGGGACTAAGGAGGGCACTTGTTATGATGGACACGAGGTGATGTATGGAAGTGTTGGATCACCAGATTGTACACCTGAAATTAATAAGACTGTAAGTTAACTAACTGGAATGAAAATAAAAACTTGAAAAATGTTTATCTTTATTACTAATAGTATGTAAGAAAGCTATTGTGGCTGTATGGGATGACTAGAGTCTCTGCCCCAGATGGGATAACATAGGCTAAGCGCTTGGTACATGTGCAGTAATAATACACAGTAATATTAACATCCTCTTTTTTATTGACTTAGGGTCTCTTATCTCCCAGAGATAATGTTATTTCAGATTTCCGTTGTAAAGGTAATGGTTTGGAATTGTGTTATCCGAACACTTTAGGAAGTACTATTTGTCTCTGAATCAAGCTTGTGAAATAGATCTTGAACCACATGCTAAGAGGAAATGTTATTGTCCTTATAAAATGATTTTTTTTGCTCATATATTCCCTTGCAGAGAAATAATAATAATTAATGACATTTTGGAAACTTATTGGGATGTTATACACACTTCAAGCTTTATGGCAGTTCCAGGTGACATATTTGCTTTTGCAGAATACTGAAATCCTCAATGCGGCTGGTGGCTGTAAGATTGTTTTAATTATTCTTTTCAAACAGTGAGTTCTGGAGTTAGCAAAAGACCTGATCAGTAGAACATTGTCAGTTTGGTTGAGGGGCCTGGGAACTTATCCAAGAAGACCTTTTATATCCCACAATTCTAACTTTAATTAGTGAGAAGAGAAGAGGGCAATCATGGGCACTGGAATGGAGTGGGCCTTGGAAAAATTGTGTCACAAGCAAGCTTGCCTTCAACATTTGCCCACATTCCTTTTTAAGTTTCCTTCTTCCCTCCCATGGCAGTGCCCAGCCCATTAGGCTCCTGCCAGGTGTATCTCATTTTACTATCTTGTTAAAAGAGCTGAATACTGACTATTACTCTCACTTTGCAGGTGAAGCAAACTTTTATCTCAAAGACACGACGCCCAAAAGCCTGAGTAAAGGGTTCCAGAGGTATTTGGAAAGATTTTCTTTGTACCCATAAACTCACACCATGTTGGCGGCGACTCCGCACATACAGAAGTTGCACCTGGTTAGATTTGCTGGAAGTTAAGCCTTTCTAATTTGGGGGCAAAATTAGCATGTTATTATACAGATAAGTAACTATGCAAGGGTCATTTAGCCTGCTTACTGAGACTATCAAAATATTACATAAAGTTTGGAGTGGATCCTGGATTATAATTTTTTTAAAGATTTTATTTATTTATTTGACAGACAGAAATCACAAGTAGAGGGAGAGGCAGGCAGAGAGAGAGGAGGAAGCAGGCTCCCTGCTGAGCAGAGAACCCAATGTGGGCCTCCAACCCAGGACCCTGAGATCATGACGTGAGCCGAAGGCAGAGGCTTTAACCCACTAAGCCACCCAGGCGCCCCTGGATTATAATTGTTAATACTGTTATTCTTGATCAGAGCAGAAAGAGGAGTAGCTATTCCTCTTTGAGAGTTTTCTATTTCTGCCTCTGATCATACCACATGGAGATGTTCAAAGTGGCCTGCCTAGAGAAATGACAGAAGTCACAAAAGATATTTAAATACCCTCCTCTGCTTCCTATAGGACTTCTGCTCTCTGTAAGTGAGGTCAGGGGTGATTTCTCTGTCCTCAACACTTGAAGCAATGACTGGAGAACTAACAGCTGATTGCAGATTCCATTTTTGGGGTAGTTTTGGAATCCCTCAGCTGCATCTTAGGCCACACAACTCATGTTTAATTTTGTGCTTTAAATTCCACATTTTTTCATTTAAAAATCTGCTTTAGAAACTAAAAGCTGCTGAATATTAAAAAACCATAAAATCCTCCATGTTTATCTTGTATGTAACTCTCTCTCTCTCTACATGTCTTTTTTTCTAAAAGGTCTTATTCATTTATTTTAGAGAAAGGGTGAGAGAAAGAGCAGTGGGAGGAGCAGAGGGAGAAGAAGATAATCTTCAGCAGACTCCATGGCACTGAGAGCAGAGCCCCATGTGGGCCTCAGTACCAGGACCCTGAGATTTATGACCTGAGCCAAAACCAAGAATTGGATACTTAAACCAACTGAGCCATCCAGGTGCCCCTCTCTACATGTCTTTTTATCCCATTGTTTAGCTTTGGAAGCCCAACTATTGATCCAGGGCAAGTAAAATAGAGAAGATGTGTCAATAAAAGATATGCTCAAGATGTTTTGAAGTTGGCAAGTGTGACTATAAGAAGAAAAAGAAATCCTCTAACAGTGAATTCTAGACCTTTGTTACATTAAATGGGCCAGCAGATGTGGCTCTGTAACTTATAAGATTTAAAAAGAAGATAGGGTGCCTGGGTGGCTCAGTCATTAGACATCTGCCTTTGGCTCAGGCACTGATCCCAGGGTCCTGGGATCAAGGCCTGCATTGGGCTCCCTGCTTGGTAGGAAGCCTGTTTCTCCCTCTCCCAGCCCCCTGCTTATGTTCTCTCTCTCATCGTCTCTCTCTGTCAAATAAATAAATAAAATCTTTTAAAAAGAAGCTAAAACTAGCAGTCAACATTTAAAAAGAAACAGAAAAGGGCGAAATTCATATTTGTAGCAAGAGGTCCTAATTAGAATTCAGTTCCTAAAATCAACCAATGAACTAAATGAACATAACATTCTGTTGATGGTAGAAGCTACAGCAAATTCTGACTTCAAATGTGCCTGCGAATGATTTCTATCTAGCAAGAAAGAAAAACTTGAATTCAGACTGTGCTTGTGTTTTTATGAACAACAGATTATTTACCCAAATATTAATAATTCACTCCATGATTCTTAAGGAAAATTGTAAAGTGATTAAAATGCAGACGTGTAAGATTAAAAACCTGCGTGTTTACTTGGTAATGTGAACTCCTTCCATTTTTAGCTAGGGTGCCATTCTTGGAGATTTTAATTCTTTGGGAAATATTGCTCTTCTCAAAGATTTAGCCTGGGTGTATGGGACCCACAATGTGGAGATGTGTGTGTAAGCAGTCACCTTAGGGAAACAAGGCCGTACACAGGCAGGAAATTCACCTCACCCTGGAGGAAATTCGCTCATAATCTTCTGGGTAAACAGCTTGGGATTATGTTTGAGAGAGTTCCCTGCAACAAAAAATTATCTGGCCTAAAAATGTCTATAGTGCCATGACACCCTGTTATAGATGAAGAAACTCTGCCTAGACAGGCTAAGAAATGTGTCCAAAGACCCACAGCCAGCAGGTGACTGCGTATCACTTGGCACCTAGAGGGCTCTGAACCAAGAGTCTTGGTCCAGTCTGGAGTGAAGGCTTCAGGGTACCTGACTCATGACAATGCACATAAATTTGTTTTTTTTCCCCTTTAAACTAAGCAATCTTAATTTTTCCCTACTAAAATTGAGTTCAGCTGTCATAAAGAGCATAAAGAGCTTTGCTCATTTTTCCCCCAGTATAATTTCATTTAAGCATTGAAATTGGACTCATTTTTATTCTATTTTTGGCCCAGGATTGAGGTGCCTTAGGTGATTCTTAGATTAGCTCCGTCTAATTAAGGGTTGGTGCATTGTGTTCTAGACTGTCTTCCATCATTGTGGCATGCTAGTGTTGTATCCTAGGTGTCTAGCAGTGTCCCTTGTCATCTTTCTCCTATTAACTCCTCCCCCCACCCGATTTTATTTCAGTGATTTGTAATGGTCCACAAATAATGCTTTTTAAATTACCAAAATAGCCTAGAAAGGTACAGAATGTATTTGAGAAGGCAAAATTCAGGTCTGATTACATATTGGACAAATAAGTAACAAAATGGAATACAGAATGATACCCAATGAGAAAGAATAAATAAGCAAATATGAATAACACCTTTTGTATTAATAATATGTAGCCATATTCCAATTAGCAATTTTACTTCTATACATTTTTCACCTGAGAAAGGATTTGATATGATTTATAAAATACTCACTTTACAGAATTTGTAAATCTGGAAAATAAATGTTAAATTTCTTAAGATGCATTTCATTAGATTTATGATCTTTTTGGCTTTGCATTTCTCAGCATCTCATGTTTGGAATACCCCCAATCCTCTTAACATGTTTACCTGCTGCTAATGAAACGTCCCTCACATTTTTCCCCCATCAGGGTACACCTTCTAAAATTTAAATTTGATCATATCATTATTCTGCTTAAAATTCTTCAACTGTTTCCATAAATATTCTAAGCACCTGTTGAAATATGTGAAGACCTCCCACCCACCAAACTCCCTTTCCTTCCAGGCTGCCCTAATGCAGGCCAAATGTAGTTTCTTGTACAAGCCGGGCTTTTCGGTGCCTGGCTCCATTTGCATTTTGAGTAGGCTCACTGCAGACTGTGTACCCAACAAACTCACATTTTTTAAAATGCAAATAATCCCCTTCTGTAAAATGTCCCATAATAAGCCATACATTCCTCTATTACAATATTGAACTATATTGTATTTTAATTAATCTATTTACCCATCTGACTTGTCCACTAAATGTTGAACTCCTCCTCGGCAAGTCCTTCCTGATCATGTTTGAACACTCTGCATTTTACATTCTGGTATATAGTAGATCCTCAATGAATATTTTTAGAGGAAGAGAGTGAGTAAGTAAATGATGAATATATCAAATTACACTAGAGTCCAATTTAATCAGTCAATTTCAAGAGCTCTTCTTTATCTCTTAATCTTTTTGTTAAAGCATTCTGTAAAGAGTTTTATCTCAAAGTTTGGTTATAGCATATTTAAAATGTAATTGAGGATATTATTATAGGCTAACCAGACAATTGCCCATACTCATTACTGCGAAGATTGAAGGACTATTTTGATAAGCAAATAGAATATAGAACTGCATTCAAAATAAAGTCAAATAGAATGACTTCAAGTGCTGTGTTATCACAAAATTTCATTAGACTGCAAACATATTTCCAGTATTCATAAATCCAGTGATGAATTACTGCTAGAACAATATTTTCAAATCCCACTTCTAAAGAAGTATTTTATCAGCTAGAAGGAGGCTAGTTTCTGCTGAATGATTTCATATTTTATGTGTATATTTAGAGGACTAAATTGAGCTTAGCTTTAGTCATGCTTACTTTAAAGAGAAAAAAAAAACAATAATTTTCTTCCAGAAAGGTCCTTCTGGTCATTATCTTTTCCATGTAATTAGTAACCTGTGAGAGTCCTGTTATTTAGTTAGTATTCATCATAATTTCCTGCCCTGAAAAAAAATCTCATACATTAAGTTCCCAATTTTGCACAATGTTTGTTGTATAATGTTCACCAAAAAAATGAGGAAGAAAATTACCTTATGAGGAACAGCTGTACTGTGAGAGTTTTTTGTTTTTTGTTTTGACAACAGAAAATGTTACAGAAATGGAGGCAGTAAGAAATTGGGTAGCCACGAAAGGACAGATAATATTTCATCAAACTAATTTTTTTTTCTAATTTGATAAAGAGAGAGAGTGAGGGAGAGAGCCTAAGCAGGGTTGGGGGTGGAGAGAGGGGCAAAGGGAGAAGCAGACTCCCTGCTGATCAGGAAGCCCATCACAAAGCTCTATCCTAGGACCCTGGGATCATGACCCAAGCAGAAGGCAGACACTTCAAACCAAATTCTGATGGAACAAGTCAAATTACAGTATGCTGGATGTCGTGTGACTTTCCAGTTATCAGAACTGGAAATGGGAGCATCTCAGTATTACTCTCAACTTTAGCAGTGATTTGTGACTTTGTTTGTAAAATGAGAAGAAATGGTTGCTTGCCCTGTAGTATCAAGGCAGCTTAAAGGAACTATGTGAGCTTCTTCTGACAAGTATAAAGCCAACCCTCTTTTGCCCAGAGTGAATTCAGAAGTAGTAGTAGGCTGAGGGACCGCTAAAAACATGGGCCAAAACAGAAATAAACCAATACTATGGCAAACTCCTAAGGGGGAGCCAAGCTCTGGAGGAAATAAATAAGTACTTTACCTTGACATCAGATAATTTTAAAACAAGCTGATTTCAAAAAATAGTTTTGAGGATTATCATCTAGTATTTTCAAATGCATTTTAAACTTTATGTCAAAGATCTAATATCCCATTGAAAAGAAAGCTTATGCATAGGTTATTTGAAATAATGTTCTGAGGAACGCTATTCTTACAGAAATTCACTAGAGGGCAGTATATAGCAAGCGTTATTCCTGATTGCCTGGAATATTGATTTGTTTCAGAGAATATAACCTGAATATCATATTACAGCTTAATTTTTTAAAATGACATACAGTTCTACTGTTTTAAAGTTTAAAAAGATTTCCCACATTAGGTGCCGGGATAAGTCTACGCATTTCCATTTGTTGTGAAGAATGATGGGGTTGATTATATGTTGAAAGCATTTCTGTCTTCCTGACAAATCAAAGTGTGAAGAATTCGTTTCTGTACTCAGTTGAGCAGTGATGCATTTCAATCTGGCTAGACTTTAATTTATACTCTCTACCTTAGGAAAGAAACCAGGTTTCCAGAGACAGCTGTCCTTAATTGCAGTTAGGTCACACTGCCTCACACGCCTTGACCCCAGAACATGGAGTGCAGTGGTCTTGATCCTATCAGCTGCCTGTGTAGCACACGCTTCCTTGAAGAAATGTATTTAATTTGATTTCTGAGAGTAAATGACACATCTGTGAGATAGAGTTTAGAATTCAAATTGCTCATTTAACTGTAAGGAAATACTACAGTTGATGAAAACTAGGCATCTTTTGCTTATAATAATACCTGCCTCCTCACCTATAGTTTCTTCCTTCCTCCCAAAATCCACCCATTCACCATCTTCCATTAACTTACTCAATATTTATTATTCTTTTACAATGTATGTGCCATGTAAGCCCTGAGGTTAAAGGTGAGCATGAAATTTCAGTTCATTAGAACGGATAAACTTTTCTCAGAATATTAGGACATGGTGAGCCTTAGATGTTCCTCAAATAAGAATAGCAGATGTATGTATAGCCTTCTGAACCAGGCAATTGTTCTGAGCTCCTTTAACAATATCTTTGGGAGGTAGGTTCCATCATTATCGTCACCATGACCATCTTCCTCCTCCTTCTCCTCCTCATCACTATCATTATCATCATCATCAACATTCCAATTACTATCACCTCCATGATCATCCCCCTTCTCATCCCCATTTATGGATAGGTACATTAAGTCACAAGAAGATCAAGTCCCTTGCCCGTGATCATACAGTATGAATGGCAGAGCCAAAATTTGAGACTTGCTCCAGACTCCATGCTCTAAACAGCTGATCAAGCTATACTTCTCCTTCAGAGCAAGAGTTTCAGGTGAAGCAAAAATCAGCTTGGAAAACAGGTAATTTAAGGACGGTGTTTTGCTTTTGTGAAAGAATGTACTAGACAATTAAGGAAATGTTTTATCTAGGCTATTGCAGTAGGGAGAATGTTCATTAATGAATGTCTCAAAGAAGAGGGAGAGAACTTAGTGGGCCAGACAGCCATAAGGAACTCTGAAGCTGTTTCCCTCACTTCCCACCCCTGTGCATTTAATTTAGCTTTTTTCATGTGTGTAGAACAGTGGGCTTCCAAATGGGGGAAATAATGCAAAAAGCTCGACTCAGAAGTATCACCCTCTGCCACATCCTTCCACCCGGTCACTGGGTCATTCCCCTACCCAGATGCCCCTATTTGTGTAGTAAAATGACATCCTGGTGCCCTACCTTGTTTATCCTGTGTTTCTTTATGTAAAGACAAGCAGATGTATGACTCTTTTCTTTAATCTTCCAAATATTACAACCTTGGGGGTAGTCTTTCCATTTTACTGATGACGAAACAGGCTCTTTGTCTGGATGGCTACAAACTCTTGTGCCTTGTTAATAACCTGTCTTGAGTGCTCTATAGTTTGGACAAAGCGATTAAAATGCCTAAGTCCCCAAACACGCAGGTTGTGGCATGCAGCTTTTAATCCCAAAGTTTGCCTTTTGGGAAGACTGCGTTTTCATCTGTGTTTTAAGTCCAGGTTATCTTTTCAGACTGGAATTTGCAGTGTTCCTAGCATATCACCAAGTGACACGCTGGATGTGGGACGTGGCTTGGAGGTTTTCTTGTTTTGTTTCTGTTTAATTTAGGTGAAATGCACACAAAATAAAATTAACATTTGCAGCATGTACAATCCAGGGGTATTTATTATGTTTATGATGTTGTGCGACCACTGCCTCTATCTAGTTCCCAAACCTTTTTAGCATCCCCAAAAGAGAACCTGTACTCATGAAGCAGTCCCTTTCCCTCTTCCTTGCTTCCCTTAGTACCTTGAAACCACTGATCTGCTTTCCATCTCTCTAGGAGGTATCTGTTTTGGATCATTCATATAAATGGAATCATATATTGTGTGACCTTTTTGGTTTAACTTCTTTCATTTGGCCCTCCTGTTATCACAGGCCATCCACGTCGTAGCATGTAGCAATACCCCATTCCTTTTTATGGCTGTACAGTATTCCTTTGCATAGACAGACCACATTTTGTTTCTCCACTGGCCATCTGATGGACACCTGGAAGGCTTGGTGGGGCGGGAAGGTGGGGAGAAGAGTAGTCTGTACCCTGACCTGTGCTGTGCTACTTAAGAGCCGTGCGACCATGAACCAGCTACTGACCAGCTTCTGCTTTCCTTTATTTGTTAAATGAAAACTGATAATAACATCTAACTTTTCAAGTGGTTGAAAGATTGAATAAAATAAGTTCATAGTAACATACCTGCCAAATAGCAGGCCCACCTAAATGCTGGCTGTTGTACAGTAGGATCTTATGAGGGGGATGAGTAGGGGGAGAGAAAGCACGAGCTTGTGTTACAGTAGGTTTTTTAGTATGTGTTTGTTCTGTTACGGATGCTCAGGCCTTTATGCTGCTGCTGCTGCTGCTGCTGCTGCTGCTGCTGCTGCTGCTGCTTCTTCTTCTTCTCCTTCTTCTTCACTTTTAACGCCTACATGTTTTCTCTGCTTTGTTGTTTGGTGATTTTTTCGCCCTCCCTCCCCAACAAACTACCCTCACAACCCCTCCCTCCCAAACTCACTGAACACAGGATTTTACATTTAGAAGCAGGGCCCTAGACAGAATGTCTGTAGTGGAATGTTACATAATTCATATTTAGATCTGAAGAGCTCATTATAAAAACCTGACACACTTCAGGAATATTAAATTATTGCAGACTGTGTGGAGCAAAGAAACATTATTGAAGCATTTCACAATTCTAGGTGAGCCTGAATTTAACTGATAGGGTTTCACAGCTTTTACTGAGGGAAAATGATTTCAGTTGTTACATGGTTCCTGGCCCTTGGGGGACTTTAATCTCCTTAATTACAAAGAAACAAATTTCCTAAATAATTTGGAGTTACTTCACAGCATTTTCCCAACCTCTGGCTTTTGGAAAATTAAAGGGGATGCCAAGACCCGGGCTGTGGTAACTTCTCTCCTTACTGTGGCTTCCTTATCAAAGTTTTTATTTGAAATAATGTTGGTTTCCTTTCCTTATGGATATCCAGGTGTTCTTCAGAAATGCACAAGCAGTGTTTTATAACACTTGAACACAGTACCAGTTTGTTGAAGAAGCAGTGTTGGAGATACCCACGGAATAGGGAGAGGTGTTATGTGGTGCTTTATGAAGTTGAAGAGGAAAACACGGCCCAGTTCCCATCCAGTTTTATGTAGGAACTTCTTTAAAAAAATATATATATATTTTATTTATTTATTTGACAGAGATCACAAGTAGGCAGAGAGGCAGGCAGAGAGGCAGAGAGAGAGGAGGAAGCAGGCTCCCTGCCGAGGAGCCAAGCAGAGAGCCCAATGCGGGACTTGATTCCAGGGCCCTGGGATCATGACCTGAGCCGAAGTTTAACCCACTGAGCCACCCAGGCACCCCATATGGGAACTTTTAGGAAGCCTTGAAATTGGGTAAAATCTATATATTTCAGCTCATTCTGTTATTTATGTTAGGTACCTGTTGTGTGCAAAACAGCACGATGGAAATATCTTAGATTCTATCTCTTCCTGCCATGTCTTTACAAGGAAAACTTAACCTGCTTTAGTTTCCTCTTCTGTAAAGGGAGAATAAGAGTATGGACCGGAGGTCACTCACTGCCACGTGACATTGAGCTATTAACACAGGAAATGATTGGCACCTCATCTTTTTTAAGCACTTTTTTAAGCACAGGTACTCTTCCAAGCATGTGACATGTGTGGTCACACTTCATTTCCACAATGGCTCCCTGTTACCGCCATTACAGAGATGGAGACACTGAGGCAAGGAGGGGCTGAGTAACTTCCTCAATATCACATTGCATATCGGTGGCTGAAGCTAGGCACCTGGCCAAAAAGCAGATTGTAGCATAAGTAGGGAGAAATCCCATTGAATAGAGATCAGAAAACCTTTCTGCATACAATACTTTGAACTCAACCTTGAAGGGTCAGTAGAATGTCAAGGCAGACACGAGAAGAAAGATTGAAGAGAAAGGTAGCATGCAAGTTACAACTGGAGATGTGAGGAGGCACATCGCCTCCTTACCAGACTTAGATTTCCTTTTCTTAGTTTGGCTGTTTGTTGCCAGTCTTTGTGCCTTTGTACAGCTGATCCTTCTGCCAGAAACAACCGTTCATTCATTTATTATACATGGACTTACTGAGTGCCTGTTGGTCTTCTCTTATCCAGTTAGCATAAGAATCATTCTTTGAGACCCCACAGTATAGGGCTCCTCCTCTGAGAAGGGTTTTTGTTTTTTTTTTTTAAGATTTGATTTATTTATTTGACAGACAGAGATCACAAGTAGGCAGAGAGACAGGCAGAGAGAGGGGGAAGAAGCAGGCTTCCTGCTGAGCAGAGAGCCAGATACGGGGCTCAATCCCAGGACCCTGAGATCATGACCTGAGCTGAAGGCAGAGGCTCAACCCACTGAGCCACCCAGGCGTCTCACCTCTGAGAAGTTTTAGTGATTCTTCCAAGTAAAGGAGAGTCCTTGCTCCTTTGTGTCCCAGTATACCTGGTGTCTGCGTGTGTGTGTGTTCTGGTTGTCCCTGGAGGGACAACCCTGCAGTCCCTGCAGTCCCTTACCTGCCTTACATCCTCATTAGACTGAGCACCTGTGAAGACAGGAATAAAGAGTCCGCACTCTTAGCCAGGGTGGCTGCACGGTAGCTGACTCTTGACGTGAATGAGCCGGCATTTGGGCCTGGCCTGTCATAGGTTCTTCGTCACTGGCTGTGGCCATGAGATGATCAGTATTATTAAAAAATTTAATTATGTACATGTAGGGCTTTGTGACTCTGTCATCTCCTGTGGGATGTTGTCTTCTGTCAGGGGGAGAGGTTGGTAAGTGGGGGTGAGGGCTAGTAGCATGGTGCAGCTAGATGGCACAAGGGTGGCAGGGAAGGTTCCCATTTTCTGTGTTTGATTTCATGGACCCCATTCTAGGAAGACAGTTTTGCATTCTCCTTAGTTGTAGCTTTGGTTCCTATCGTTGAGACATCATTCGGGGCCAGCATTGTTTTAAAAAAATAATAATAATCGCTTTTTAACAAATAAATTAACCAAGTATCTTTGGCTAAGGTGAGAATTTCCCTATTATCAGGGCTTCCTATAATTTTACTAATTTTATTGTCTTTTTATTTAAGTATAAACACATAGTGTTCTGTTAGTTTCAGGTGTACAGTAGAGTCACTCAGCTGTTCTCAGGGCTCATCACAGTTAAGTGTACTCTTAATCCCTTCACCTGTTTCACCCATGCCCCCCCAACAGCTCCCCTCTGGTAACCCCTGGTTTGTTCTCTGCAAATTAAAGTGTGTTTGTTTGCCTCTCTTCGTCTTTGTTTTGTTTCTTAAATTCCACATATGTCTTTCTCTGACATAGTTCACCCAGCATTATACCCTCTCACCATTTGTAACAACATGGACGAAGCTAGAATGCACAAAGTCTTCCTATAGTTTTATGTGGCTTTTACATTAGACCTAGTTAAGCCCTCCTTAGTTGTCATGATTAAGAGGTTTGGTTTACTGTTCTTTTTGAGCAGAAACTGGCATTCAGAATCTGCCTTTCTGGATTCAACCATTCTGGGTCTGTGGGATGAGCTCAGAATTGGCTTGCTCAGTTTAAAGAACCATTTCCAGCAGCTTTATCTTCATTTTCTTTAAAAATGGGATAACTAGGGGCGCCTGGGTAGCTCAGTGGGTTAAGCCAGTGCCTTCGGCTCAGGTCATGATCTCAGGGTCCTGGGATCGAGCCCCTCTTCAGGCTCTCTCCTCAGTGGGGAGTCTGCTTCCCTTCCTCTCTCTGCCTGCCTTTCTGCCTGCTTGTGATCTCTGTCAAATAAATAAATTTTTAAAAAAAAAATCTTTAAAAAAAATGGGATAACTAGTGAAATGTTTATTTTCAACTGAACTCTCCGATGTAACTTTCAGATAGATGGTCACTGGGAAAGATTATTAACTCGACACAGGGGATACATTCATTCAATTTAACTGAAATCAAATGAGATAATGTATGTGAACCCGTAGCTGAGGGCAAAGTATAGAGTAAATGCATAGTAAATATTAGCTGTAATTGAAGTGGTTGTATTATCATTATCATTATCTTCTCTTCCCAGCATAGAGTCTGGACTTAATAGTACCTAGTAATGTGTGATGTGTATTTATTAAAAAAGAAAGAACAGAATGAGTGGCTGCCTGCTTCTTCTCTTTTGCTCTCCACATTAAATGCTTGTCTGCTCTTACAGCTGAGGAAAAAGCTGACATAAAAATTGGCTGGCTGGAAAGTTTCTCAGCCCCATTTGTCACCTGACCCTTGGAGCCCAATTGTATGTTAACTCTATGTCCCTGCTGATGCCTGTCAGTGAAGGAGAGACCACAGGTCACTTCCCTATGATCTGCCTTAGCCAGCATGGCTCTGATCAAGCTTGGCTGATGGATGGGTGCCCTGTTGGAAATGTCTCCACAGGGTTGCTCAGGAAATACTCCTTTGCTGTATTTTCTGGGTGGCATCTACTGCTTGAAAGCAAGACATGTGGAAAACAAGGAGTTGGGTTTTGTCCTTCTTAGAAATCCAGAGTTTTAAAGAGATAGGTGTCTAGTTATGTATCTAGGTTAAGAGACCATGTTTCAGGTAGACCTGTCATTCCCTTTGCTACAAACCCTGTCAGTGGCTTGATGACATCAAGGGAGCAGTTTGTACACAAAGACCAAAGTTTTCCTGGTTTTGTGTGTTTGACAGTCTGTTTTGCCACCCCCCGACTAATTTCTGTTGAACCTCACAAGGGTGATGATTCTAAACATTCTCTTGGCTTGATTCGCAGCGCTCAGGAGTGAATGAGATGTGCAGCTCGGAGCATTGTTTCTGAAGGGAGGAGTCGTTGTCTTGAAGAGGAGTCCTCCATGAGCCTGGCCAAGGCTCGGAATCTGTGTGAAGTGGACTAAGGCTTGGTAGGATATCAACTGAGACAGAACTTCAAGGAGCTGTGAAAATCAGTGCCAAGAAAGACTCCAGAAAGAAAGGTTGGGCTGATTTGTTCCTTTCTTACTGGCTATTTATCTGTGCAGTGTTTTATCTCTGGAATGATTTATAGCACTGTCTTTGTGATGGCATTTTTTTTTTGTTTTTTTGTTTTTTGGGTTTTTTTTTTAAGATTTTTATTTATTTATTTGACAGTGGGAGTGATCACAACTAGGCAGAGAGGCAGGCAGAGAGAAAGGAGGAAGCAGGCTCCCTGCTGAGCAGAGAGCCCAATATGGAGCTGGATCCCAGGACTCTGAGATCATGACCTAAGCCAAAGGCAGAGGCTTAACCCACTGAGCCACCAGGTGCCCCTGTTTTTTTTTTTTTTTTTAAGATTTTTATTTATTTATTTGACAGATATCACAAGTAGGCAGAGAGGCAGGCAGGGAGAGAGGGGAAAGCAGGCTTCCCGCTGAGAAGAGAGCCCGATGTGAGGCTCGATCCCAGGACTCTGGGATCATGACCTGAGCTGAAGGCAGAGGCTTAACCCACTAAGCCAACCAGGTGCCCCATGGCATATGTTTTTTAATGGGTGCTAGCATTATTTGTTGTTTTCTGTACTCGTAGTGTATATTTTAATGGCTCTCCATTATGCCTTGGGTAAAATCCAAAATTATTTTCATAACATATAAAACCCTTCCTGGTATGCCTTCCTCCCATCCCTCCAGTGAGCAACGTCTCTGCCTAATCCTCCCACCCCCATTATCCAACCTTGTTTGTCCTCCAGGCATTCTGTCTCTTGGGGTTCACTTTCGCAGGTTTCCAAAGTTCTCAAATTCCAGCAGCACCAGAACCACCTGGAAGGCTTGTTAAAACACAGATGCTGGGTCTCATCCCCAGAATTTTTGGTTTCAGGAGGTCTGGGGTAGGGCCCACACCCGCATTTGGAACAAATTCCGCAATCATACCAGTGCCATTGTTTTAGAGTCCAGACTTTGGGAACCACTGGACAATTAATCTAGCACGAAATCCTTTGTCACTCCCCGCTTGTTCCTAGGCTGGCTCCCACTTAATCTTCAGATCAGTCCTTTCCTTCCTCCCTGCACTGGGTTAGTTGTTTTTGTTTGTTTTGCTGCAGGAGCACTTTGTTAGAATCTCATTTTATTCAAAATTTCCCGTGTTTTTGTTTATCTGCTGGACCAAGCATTCCTGCAGAGCCGGACCTCTCATTCACCTCTCAATTTCAACACTTGGAATGTGCTTGACCCCGAGCAGGCACATAGATACCTGCTAATGATGACTGGCATGTGTAATATGATAATGAGGTAACTCTCACCCTCTCCATGTTTTCTGGAGAATTGGGTCCCATGGCTTTATGACCATGCCTTTCAGGATATTTCTCTCCAGGTTGCAATTAGGCATAAGCAACTTCGTGCTGTGTGTTGGCTTTCTCTCCCTCATCTTCTGAGGTGCACGGAGGAGGATTAACAGACTTCTCTTTCAGGTCTTGAAATCTGTCATTATGGTCTTGCAAACCAGGATGCACTCAGTAGTTTGTATAGGCAGTGATTCGTTTGAGACACTGCTGTGCCTGCCCCGTCATGTTTCATGATGTCATTAGTCTGACACTCTATAGGAAACAAGGGACATAAATGTAAAACACAGGCAGCTCCCAGACAGCCACAACCTCAGGAAGGATGGTAAATGTTGTTTTGGATGTTTATTTGAAACACAAACATTTTGGAAGCACTCTATTTTATTTGCTAAAACTTAATGTAAACCTTGTATTTCATGCATCATGGTCTAAGAATAATACAAGCAAAGCAAGTCAGTCAGAGAGCAGGTCTTGGGAGAACTGCTACATGGGGAAGAAAGATTGCAGAGCATGATAATGCACTAGAATTCAAATGCTTTTTCAGTGAAAACTGACAAGTTATATTTTTGCTTCAGATTTAACCTTTCCACTAAACTTGTGCTCTTGAATGCTTAATGCATTAAAAATTGTATCTTACTGAATATCTTTTCATTCTTAATTTTAACATCCAGAATCAGGAGCATTCTAAAATGAGGATTCAGGTTTTCAGAACATTGGCTTAGTTGAAGATTTGGGATGGGAATATGAAGGTGATTTTTTAGAACCTCCTCATCTTCATGTCTTACAGGACTCTAAAATCAGCACGATACATAATGCAAGGAATATCTCCTAGTGAGTGGCCAGGACCATGGAGTCTGGACAGGGAGACCTAGATTCAAATTCTAGCTATGCCCGCTCTTAATTGTGTGACCTTAGAATGTTACTTAACCTCTCTGAGCATCTGTTTTTTCTCCTATAAGTAAGGATATTATATTAAAGTTCAGAGGTTTACTATGAAGAATAATTGATATAAGACAGATTAAATACTTAGTATAGTACTTGGCATTTATTAAGGGATCAACAAAGAGCCTTTTTAAAAATGATTTTATTCATTAATTTCACAGAGAGAGAGAGAGTGGAGGGGGAGCAAGCACCAACAGGGGGAGAGAGAGAGGGAGAGGGAAAAGCAGGCTTCCCCCTGAGAAGGGAGCCTGACTCGGGGCTTGATATCAGGACCCTGGGATCGTGACCTGAGGTGAAGATTGATGTTTGAGGGATGCCTGGGTGGCTCAGTGGGTTAAAGCCTCTGCCTTCGACTCAGGTCATGATCCAAGGGTCCTGGGATTGAGCCCCGCATTGGGCTCTCTGCTCAGCAGGGAGCCTGCTTTCTCCTCTCTCTCTCTCTCTGCCTGCCTCTCTGCCTACTTGTGATTTCTGTCTGTCAAATAAATAAATAAAATCTTTAAAAAAAATAAAAAGATTGATGCTTGAGCCACACAAGTGCCCCAACAAAGAGCCTTTTTGTGTGTTTTTCTTTTTCCTTTTCTCTTTTTCCTTCCCTTTTCTCCTTATCCATCTCTCCTTACTACTTCTTATCTCCTTTCTTCCTGTCATCTCTATTTCCCTCCACTCTTCCTTTCTCTTTCTTTTCTCCCATTTCTGTACTCTTCTTTTTTTTAAAGAGTCTATTTATTTATTTGAGCTAGAGAGAGAGAGAGAGAGAGAGACCACAAGTTGGGGGGAGGGAGAAGGAGAATTAGACTCCCTGATGAGCAGGCAGCCCAATGCAGGACTTGATCTCCGGACCCTGCCAAAGGCTCCACTTAACCGTCTAAGCCAACCCACCCAGGTGCCGCTCTGTGCTTTTCTCCTCCTCTTCTTCATTTTCATCATCAGCATTATACTGTTTTCTCTTACCCATTCTAGAACCAAGGGGATCTTAAAAAGTGTATAGCTGATTTGTCCCAAAGTAAGATTTTACAATTGTTCTTAGCTATGTAGTAGTGATAAACAATATGCATTCTTGATAGACTTCTCTGGCTCAAGGCATTATGAAAGCACATACCTACATTCAAAAAGGGAGAGAATGTGCTCATAAGAGGATTAATTTATTTCTTACTCTACAGTCTTCCCTGTGGAACAGTAAGTATTCCATTAAGCAAATGTTGCTGACTGAGCCAAAATATGTAGAATTTTAAAAGGAAATGTTAACAGTTTATTTATTGATCTTGAATCTTGAATATAATAACATTACTAAAGTTTGTTACTAATTCTTCCAATTCCTCTTTGATTTCCTATGGAAGCAACATAGAACCTCATGAGTAGGTTTATGTCTTCCTCTCTGATCCTTAAGTAATTGTTTTTCTTGTCTTATTGCATTGGCTGGGTCTGTCAGTACAATATTTAGTAATAGGAGGTATTCTTAACTTGATCTTCAATTAATGGAAGTGCTTCTAAGTTTCCTGTAACTGTGATATTAAAATTTTTACTATATCTTTTTTTTTCTTCATTTATTGTTTTGGAAGTGTTGTTGCTTTTTAATAAATCCTGAATTTGGACATTGAATTTTGTCATATGCTCTTTCTATATTTATTTCAATGATTATACATATTTTTCCTCTCAGTTTATATTGCAGTGGATTTTACTGATAGATTTTTCTAAACTCCATTTCTAAGGTAAATATTACTCTTTCATGATATATTATTTTCTATATATGGATTTGATTTTTTGATATTTTACTTAGGATTTTGATAACTATATTCATCAGCACGATTGGCATATAATTTTCTTTTCTAAGAACCTTTGTGCCTGGTATTTGTTAAAGTTTTTAATTTCATACAGTGATTTTTTTTGGTGCTCAGGAAATACTGAATGATATTTAAGCCCTTTTCTGAAAAAATGATTTTCTTTTTTAAGAAGAAAATCTTTTTAGAAGGCATATATTCTCTTAACTGAAAATTAAAACAGAAAATTAAGCATGCCTAATCCCATTATTCAAAAATAATTGCTCTTGGGGCGCCTGGGTGGCTCAGTGGGTTAAGCTGCTGCCTTCGGCTCAGGTCATGATCTCAGGGTCCTGGGATCGAATCCCGCATCGGGCTCTCTGCTCAGCAGGGAGCCTGCTTCCCTCTCTCTCTCTCTCTCTCTCTCTGCCTGCCTCTCCATCTACTTGTGATTTCTCTCTGTCAAATAAATAAATAAAATTAAAAAAAAATAATTGCTCTGGACTGTTTTCAGGATATGTGTTTGAGATCAAACTAATTCGTACAGTTTCATATCCTGCTTTGTTATTTGACATTATATCATAAGTACATTTCTCATATTATTACATGATATTATAGACTAGAGGGGGTGTTTTTGCCCCTTTGGCAAGATTTAGATGGTTCCTGGGGCAGATATTTTATTTCCTAGAAGAGAATACCTGACAGTACAGGTCATTTATCAAGATTGAGAGTGGCATAAAGAAAAGTTTAGAGGCCCTTTAGAATTTCTCACAAAACGTATCACCCGCTTCTTTAACCCAGGCTATTGAAAGGAAGTCAGAGAGTTTCCAACACAAGTCACCCAGGGGCATATTTCACCATAAAATGCATTTCTAGACAGACCCTTTAGGAGACATAACTGGAGTATTCACAATTCAAATAAGGAAGACTTGAACGTAGTAAGAAATAAAGTTGTTTTCTTCATTTCATTTTTATTGGATTGTGTTACTACACATGCAGCTTGTCCAATAGTGCCTATTCCAGGAGTGGAGTTGATGGAGGATGGGAATGTAGATTTTCAGGTCAAGTTACCTGCCATCAAAGGGGGAGAACATCTGCTGTGATTTTGGTTATTTATAAACCCGGCACCAGGCCACCCAGTGGAAGACTGTGAGAGAGGAAGGGTCCCAGGTGAGCAGGTGCAGGAGTCTTTGGGGACAGTGCCCAGGGATTTCAGTCAGCACCACCTAGCAGCCAAGGGTGGTAGAAAGAGCACTCACTTTGGAGCCAGACCTGGTTTTGAATTCTAATTATTTTCCCTCTTACTGTGTAACCAGAGCTGGCCTCTTAGAACCCTGTCTCAATGAGTGTGTGTGTGTGCATGTGTGCAAATAATACTTACCAGAAGGCGGGGCAGGGAGCATTGTGGGTGAAGGTTCAGCGTGGGAGCCACAGCGTGACAGCTACCTGCTTAGCATTAGTTTTTCTGCCCTTTTCCTTCTAAGATCACAGTTCAGCACTGTTTCCTGATCTTCTAGAAACACCTACAAATAAACTTACTCACTTTCCATATATTAGAGTTATGTCCAAGGATCATTAGTTAGCAAAACAATAATGACAATAAAATGCTACCTTACTTGCTCCCTAAAAGATCCAGCCCCGAGCATCAGAGCCCTGATGGGTCTAGGAGAAGTTGGTGGTCTTATGGCACATGCATTTACTTTGGAGCCCCAGCAAGCTGAGTTTTAACCCTGGCTGTGTGCCTTAGTAGCTGTGTGAACTATTTAGAAGTTTCTTTTTTTCTTCTTCTTCATCTTTTTTTTTTAAATCTTTTTATTTTAAAATTTTATTTATTCATTTCAGGGAGAGAGAGAGAGAGCGAGCAAGCAGGGGGAGTGGCAAGCAGAGAGAGAAGCAGGCCCTCCACTGAGCAGGAAGCCCTATTCAGGACTCGATTCTAGGACCCTAGGATCATGACCTGAGCCAAAGGCAGCCGCTTATCTGACTGAACCATCCAGGCATCCCTATAGGGAGATGTCTTAAAAATTTTTGTTAGTTTTGGTTAAGGAAGTGTTTTAGTAATGCCATTGGGGTTCTCATCCTTCACTTGGTCAGTTAGCCCTGGGAACTATCCTATTAACTAGGGTTTCCCCCTGAGGAGCTTGTAAAGTGCCATCACATTCATCATCTGATTGGATCCTTGGGACTGGGGTAATTAATTAAAAAAATTCTTATGACACCTGTGGTGCAGAGCTGCTGTTTCCCTGCCTCTGCCTGCTGCTCTTGCCCTACAGGGAGGCTGCCTGCCATCTGTCAAGACCTTAGCCCCGGGCTCCTACCTCAGGCCACTTCCGCTTTTCCAACTTCTGTTTCCTCAGGCACCAGAGGCGCAAATTAGATCTGGGTGACCAAATCTGAAACCTAGAGGAAGCCTTAACGAATGAATGAAGTCCTTTGTCCACAAGGATTTATCCAGCTCCGGTGTGAGCCCTTCCAGAAGTCAGTGTTCTCTGGGGAGAGAGAAGTTTCTGGAAAGGAGACCCTGACTGCAGGCACCTCATGTAGTTGAAGACCTTCCACCTCAGGAGGCCCGTCTGATTTTTTATAGTCTCATCCTTCCTTGAAAAGACCTGTTCTCCGCTTTGCAACTTTGACTCATTCTCATCCTATTACTACTCAAAAGTTAATATTTTATTTTTACCCCACACTCATATTTGTTCCTTAAAATATGGCACATTCCTCATAATAAAAATACTCTTAAATTCTTTTCATGGCTTTTCTGACTTAAAAGCAAGTGAGTTTTCATCTTCATAAACACACTTCATAAACACATCTTCATAAACACTTACTTTCTAGAGTAAGTTCTCTAGAAATGGAGAAACAGAAAGGGTTCTAAGGAATTTACATTTGGAGGCTAGCTGGAGCCTCTTGCTCACAGATGAGCTTCTCGAAAGAAAGACTTGCCACTGGTCACTTCTTTGGATAGTGGCAGAGTCAGGGCTGGAGGCCAGGAATGGCTCCCATGCTTGGTGCTCCTCCAGCTCCTCAGACTACAGACAACTTAACCTACTTGGGATTGCCCTTTTGGTGTGTTTGCTCCCTCTTCTTTACACTGAAGACTCCTGGAAGAGGTCATGCCTTAGAAGCAGATGAACTTAAGTTTGATTTAAGACTTGACACGACGTCTGCTTGAATGTCTCAGGCTAGCTACTCTAACTTTCTAAGGCTCAGCTTCTTCATCCATAAAACAGGGACAAGAGCACCTATCGCAAAGTGTTGTCATGGAGATTACGTGAGTGACTAGACCTACAACACCCAGCACGATTCTCTGTACATAGACCCAGGATGAGGAACTTTCCCTTTCCCTCCAGCGCCCCAGCTCCTCACTAAGCCCCGAGAGGCAGCATGTCTCTTAGTGCTGTACGACATCAGTGAATAGTATAAGGTGCCCTTTCCTCCAGAGGCACCTGGGGGCATCCCTGAGAAGAAGGAACTGGTTCATCTTCCAAGGGATGCTTGTTTCAAGAATAATGGGCAAGGCAGACAGGAAATACAAAGGAGAATGGACTGTGTTGTTAAGCTATATATGTTTATTAATAGCTATCATTTGTATTGTGCTTCCTGTGTGCAAACCATTTTAGATAAATTGTCCACAAGGAGCCCAAATCTTACATCGCCCCATGGAACACATGAGAAAATAACATTCAGAAAGATCAAGAGACTTGCTCTGGGTCATGTGATTTGTCTGCATAAGCTGGAAAGCCCTAGGTCTGCCAGACATTAACGTCTGTGTGGTCTTCCCTGAAAACATGTTCTGGGTTTGCCCTGTGCCTTGATGCTGGAGGCTGGTGGTTCCGACAGAATTACAGGGGGGCTGCATTCTTTTTGGCAGGTGAGGCACAGAAACCGATGAGGCACATCACAGATTTATGGCACCATTCTCTCTTGGCAGGGTTTGGATCTTGGTATGCTAATTGTTCTCTCCTGACTCTGTGATTTGCAAGCTTTGGAAATTCAAAATCCAGGATTTAATTACATGATGACATCAGTTTCTCTGAGGTTGATCCATAAAGCTCTGGGGCTGAAGGGCTTGGAGGGAGGAAATACTGTTTTGGGTCAAGAAGTCCAGTCCTTTATTGTAGGACAGGCTGTCAGATCATATGATGTGTGGTGGGGAGAGAATTCTGTACTCTCTTCGAGCACATGGTCTTGAATTTATTTTAGGACACATCACTCACTGTAGCCATTCCCTGAAGATAAACTCATTTCAGGTTTTATTGGTGACTTAGTTCTGGGCTTCACTTTAACTGGTTCCTTTATAAGAAGTCAGGCTTTCTCCAAGCCCTCCTTCACATCCCTTTCTTCCCTGAATGTGTTGTATAACCCCAGCAGCATACCAAAGAGGATAACCCCCCAAGCAAGCCCTCTGAGTTTTGGTCCCCATGTCTTTGTCACTTGGCCTTCCTTACCCGGAGCCACACCAGGCTTCAGTTTCCAGAACTCACCTCTGTGACATCTGTGTGTCAGCTACTTCTACCTGGGTCATCTTTCTCACCCTGTCTATTCACTTGGCCAACTCATGGTCAGGACCCAACAACCATTTCTCTGAGCCACGATACTTGACGTTTTGGGCTTCATAAGATTCTCAATTAATTGCTGACTGCCAGCCCCTATGACCTCCCAAATGCCTTCCAAAGCTGTCCATGCTCTCTCTCCTCACATCTCCTCTCCCAAGGACAGTCCAGGCTGCCTTCACCTGCCATCTGGATTGTTCTCACGCCCCTCCTAAGGGATTCTCAGGTTTTCAGTCTTTTTCATCTCCAAGCTGTTCGGGACACTTGGAGATCTGATCACGTCTCCCCTCTGCTTCAGACCCTTCAGTGAGCAGCTCCGAGTGCCCCCAGGGTGACATCCACACTGCTTCTCATGGTGTCCCAGAGGCCACACCTGGTCTGATGCCTCCTTATCTCTCTGGTCACATCTCTCCATGCTGTTCTGCAGTAATAGTCCATTCTATGGCACAACTGAATTAATTTCAGTTCCCTGATCATACCATACGATTGTTCTTATTAGGGATTTTGCAAGTCCTGTTTCTTCTCCAAAGAATACATTTTCCTTTATTTCTTTTCAGAGCTTACTCCACATATCCTTTAGTTTCAAGTTCAGTATTACTGTCCTCGGAAATGTTTTGGAGTCCCATTATAGCCCACACCCCTGACCCCCAGCTGCAGGTCATGACTCTTTTGTGTGCTCTCAGATGTCTCATGTTGCTCACTGTTAAATATTTTTAGTCGTCTTTTTGTTCCTCTATGTCACTCATTAGGCTGGGAGCCCTGTGACAGCAGGGACCGTGCCTGTCTTGTTAATAACCATGTCACTTCTACCACTGAGCACGGTGCTGAGAGATGTAGGTATGCAGCAATGTGGGCGAATGAATAAGCAGGTGAATGAATGAATTTATGACAGAGATAAGCCTCCTTCAGCTGGATTTGTGAAGGATTCCCTAGCACCCTGCACGTACTCAAATCACCACACTTGCCATGGTTCTCCTATCAGTTTTGGCTTATTTTTCTGTCTCTACCATTAGCCCTGAGTTCCTAGCACAGCACTCAGAACATGGTGAGTACATGTTGAATTGGTGATCACGTGGTGGGGCTGGGTTAGGGGGATGATCTGCACAAGGAGAAAGAAAATGACAAAACACAAGCATATCCCGGAAGTGCTGGCTCTTGAGATTCTTATTATGTCGCCTTGAAAATTCCTACCACTCTGTGAACTACTTCTCCTTTTGTGATGTGTGTCCTGTCACGTCTGGTGCCATAATTTAGTGTGATGTGAGCCATATTGGTAGTAAAGCTATACGATTTGCCATATTAGTTCATCCCACTGCTTCATTAAGCTCAGTATGCTGCCCTTGGCCATGGCTGGGCTTGAATTTTGATGTTGGGAAGAACAAAGCCCTTTACATTATCCCTCCAAGTCCCGTGAGTCAGGTAAGGGCACATGTGGAGCTGGAGATTGTTCATCTTTGCAGATAATCAGCACATGCCCTGGAGCTTGGGGTTTTCTTATCCGCATGGTTTGCTGAGTGAACAGACGATGTTCCAAGGTGTGCTAGGATTTCAGCAACCCCCTCCTATTTCTGTAAAGCCTCTGGGTTGGTCAGAGTGCGTATGTTGCAGGATTGAACAATTCTGCACAACCCATCAAGAGAGTACATGGAGATAAAAGACAGAGAAAAGGATGAATACCCAACTTTTGTAGCAACATGGACGGGACTCGAAGAGATTATGCTGAGTGAAATAAGTCAAGCAGAGAGAGTCAATTATCTTATGGTTTCACTTATTTGTGGAGCATAACAAAAAGCATGGAGGACATGGGGAGTTAGAGAGGAGAAGGAAGTTGGGATAAATTGGAAGGGGAAGTGAATCATGAGAGACTATGGACTCTGAAAAACAATCTGAGGGGTTTGAAGTGGTGGGGGGGTGGGACGTTGGGGTACCAGGTGGTGGGTATTATAGAGGGCACGGATTGCATGGAGCACTGGGTGTGGTGAAAAAATAATGAATACTGTTATGCTGAAAATAAATAAATTAATTTTAAAAGAACAATTATATATTCCTGATACAGAGTTTTAAAATGCAGAATGGAAGGAAATATCACATATTATTTATACAATTTGAAAAATACTCCCCTGAAAATTCTGCCAATAAAGCTTGCATTAGATGTTAAAAAAAAAAAAATACAGAGGAGAAGTTTGCTGGGGGTGAAATGTTGTTTCATTTAAGCTTGAAAACAATCTTTGGACAAGTGTCCCCATGTTAGAGGAGAGGTGACTGAGGCTCAGAGAGATGAACAGCTTGCCTGAAGTCCATGCAACGAGGAGGTAAAGAAACCCATTTGTGGCTAGTTCGCTCTGATCCCAGGTCCTGTCTACATGCTTCACACTAGACTAAGCTACTCCCTACTGAACAATGTGTCTTCTTAGCAAATATCAGTAAGGCTTACACTGAAAGACATCATCTGGCAGAGTCCAGCAGAAACACTCTTAGGTTGCCATGGCCATACCGAGAGGAAGGAAGGAGGGCAGAATATGTGATACAATAAGGAGGGGAGTTGGAAAGGTAGAGGAAAGGCAGAATATGTGATACAATAAGGAGGGGAGTTGGAAAGGCAGAGGAAGGTCTTCACTCCCCTCCTCTGGCAGGTGGGAGGTTGCCATACACAAGGGTTCCCGGTGATTGACTAGGAACATTTCCCTTTCTAAGGAGAATGCCAGTTATTCTGTGTTTTCCAGATATAAAAAGGTAAAGACTAGGTGAACTTGAGGGACTTTGTGTGCATTCATTAGAATGCAATTCTAGCTCATAATTGGGAACAAGCACTCCAATTTTGCAAATGCCTCCAAATCGATGAGTTGTCCCATTAACCCATTTCACCTCCCAGTGGGCTTCCCTGCATCAGAAATAATCATGACAACGCTGGTGAGGAAGGTAGCTACTGCCTGTCCGCAGTTAGAAATTGTCAGGCATTGCATTTGAACGCTTACATGTATTTTCTCCTGAACAAGACCCTGAGGGAGCTCCTCTATTTAAAACTCCAAGTTTACAGAGAAGGAAATGGAAATTAAGGAGGCAGGACAGAGTTCATGGCATTACTCCTGACCTTATACTCTGAAGAGACCTGTAGTTTTGCCTCTCTCATGCATCCAACAGGCATCACATGTGCCTTTTGTGCATGTGGACCTTCTGAACACATTGACTTGGTTGGCCCTTCCTGCACATGCATGAGTTTTTTCCAGCTCATTTTCTTCTCTCTCCCTGGGGGGGGGGGGGAATCACCCTAATCTCTTAGCTCACTGCCAAGGCCTGCCTCATCCTCTGAGACCCAGCTCAGAGAGCACGTCCATGAAGCTCTTTCTCAGCATTCTCTTTCCCCATGAAGCCTTCATTCCTCCTATGATTTTCAGCATGTTGGCTTTTTACAAAATTTTTCACCCAGAGAAAGCCTTTCTGTCTTTCTTCCATCAACCCGAAATGCACTTAAATACCTCTCTTCCTTACTGGATTGTGTTGTTAAGTAGAGACGTGATGGGAGGGACTGTTGTCTTGGGCATCGTTGTGCCCTCTCAGAGCTGGGATGAGAATTTACTGAAGAGTTGTTAGTGTGCAAGATGGGAAATGACATTAATTGCCCAACTACTCAGTGCAAACAGAAAGTACGGTCAACAAAGAGTTGATGAGGTCGGTAAAACTCCTATTTTACAAGATGAGGAAACATACTCAACTTAGTTCAGAATATGTCCAAGGTCACCCATCACATGAGTTTTTAAACTTTGCTCTCAGTGATCCAAAGCCCAGACCCTTTATGCCATATGCCATATTCGCTGTTTCCCAGCAGTGGTTGTCAAATAAAACCTCAGTGAAAAGCTCAGTTCCTGGGAGTCTGTGTCCTGTTGGTATGTGGCAGAAAGATTTGCAATTTACTATTTTTTACAAAGAAAGAATTTATATATCATCATTGTAGATTCACTTCCCTTGGATTGGGGACTGTCATCACTTGAGTTTTTTGGTTCCCCTGACTGGTGATACCGCTCTAGGGAGAGCTTGCATTCCGATTATTAAACCAGAGGCAGGAAAAGCCACACAGGAACTCTCTACACTGGAAGGAGCCCAGCAGATGATGAATAGCAGACCTGAATCTTATCATGTATTTCAGGATGATGTATGGGACTGTTGGAAACTGTCTTTGACAAATGTGCACGGGAAGGGGAATTATCTCCAACAATGAAAAATGTTCTTATTATGTGATCCTAAAAAGGATCAGGACCCCTATCATTGGGAAAATGATCATCCCCGTATCCCTTATTAACAGCGATATGGAAGCATGTGCTAAAGACATTGGACATTGGGCTGAAGCTGTGATGGATAACTGTGAGTGCTGGATCACGTTGGACTTATGAAAGGTAGTGTTATGCTTGATAGCAGGTGGGAAATGTGCAACTCGCTAAGGTCGCTTTTAGCCCTTGCTTCGTGAGGCTCTGTAGGACTTGTTCCTGCTATCTTAGCCAAGTACCCAGCGGCTTTTGGTCAGGCCCAAAGCTATGAATCAAGAGTAGGAGGTATGCAATACACATTTGTAGGAAATAAAGCCATTTCCATAAGGAGGAGAAGACAGGCATTTTAAATATTTAATCTTACTTTATTTTCACATTTCACATGCTTATGTGGAAACCTGGAGTCATAGAGATTCACCAGCCTCCCTGAGGCTAGAAACCAGCAGAGTGCAGATTTGAACCTGAACAGTTTAATTTCAAAGTCTATATGCTTTGCAGACCATGGTAGTTTTCAATAAATAAGCTCCTGGTTGGAGTTCAGAATAATAGAAATAGAAACAACCGAATGTGTATGTGAAGTGCGTACTGCAGGCCCTGGCACAGGGTAGATGTTGAAGAGATGCGAGTCTTCCTGCCTTTCCTCCTTCCCTCTTTCCCTCCTTCTTTTCTTCATTCCATTTTTGAGTGTTTGAGTGTTTTCCAAAACCAGGCAGAGTGTTGGCCACAGAAGATTATAAACAAGTCCTGGGCTTAGGGAACTTGAGATCTCTCCCAAAGACAGACAACTAAGAAGCAATTAGAGTTCATTACAGTAAGTTGAAATCCCAGAGCAGAGATAAGCAACCACCCAAGGGCCTCCTGGAGGTTGTGCCATTTAAATAAAGATTCTTGGAGTGCAGATTTATTACTTTTTTCAGTTCAATGGGTGCTTTGTGAAATGTCTTCTATTATTATAGACACTGTCTACCCATTAGATTTAAATCCCTAGTTGTGGAAAATAAATCCTACATTGTCCTCTAGTTAAAGGAAGATCAACAGATCAGAAATCTTGCTGGGCTAGCTACAGGCTCCCCCTGACTTGACTTCTAGAGTAAAAGGCCTCTCAAGTTGTACACATATTTTATTCATTTCCTATTACATGTAGGATCAGGAACATATGTGCTTAATGTGTTCATTAAGCATTTGTAGAATAATCGAGTAGCCTATATTAGATAGGTAATTCTTTGGCCTTTGGCCTGCATTTTTCTAGAATTTATATTTCATTAGTTTTCCTTTGATGTTTTAAAGTAATGATTACTCTAGCTTCTCCTCCTGCTCTCAAAGTTATAGATTACAAATAGATTTTTGTGTCATTTGCGATTTAATGGCTGCTTGAAGCACTGTGTGGGGGTTTCTGAAGTCATACCCTGGCTCTGAGCAAGAACTGTTAACATTCAGGCATATTTTCTTTCAATCTTTTATTTACTTTGTTTTTTATGCACATGAGTGTGTGTACACAAACATGCAAACACATGCATTCTACTACAACGATCCTACTGGATATTTAATTCTGCATTACTTTTCCACTAAACCTTACCATCTAAGCTGTTCTCATGTCATTATAAATTGTGCAATTATCAAATTATAATAAGGGAGGCGATCTCATTTCCCTGAGCTTTTACTCACAAGCCCTGCTTCCAGACCCTTATGTCATTGTTGAGTTTTTTTCAGTGGTTCATTCCTAAATTTGTCAGATCTCACTTGAGCTGTGGCACACAGAATTGATTTCAGTGGTTGATGATTCATTTTTCTCTTTTCACCCTTGGACTGATGCAAATGTTTGTCTTCAATATTTGTAGCTGAGGGATGATGCTAACTTGTTTCCCCACAGCAAGAAGAAAAGGAGACCTTGGGAGTGGGCTCCCCTCTACGGGTGTGTCCCCAGCAGGGGCTGCCACTCCAGGAAAGCCTTGAAATCAGATTTGCCAATGGATGCCTCTGGATGCCAGTGATTCTTGCAGTTCACCTCTTTTAACCTCAGCTTTATCAACTTTAATATGTTGTCCTGGTGCCTTGATTTTTTGGCTCATCTGTTTTAATGTGATGAAATGTAAAGATGGAGCTCAATCACAGCGACTGTAGGGGTTTTCAGCTGATCGCCTATCCTCCGTCTGTTAAGGATTCGAATTTTAAGCAGCCAAAAATACATTTTCCTGGTATCTGTCATCAAGTGATTAGTGCAACTATTTAGTTCTGGTCATCTTTCCTATTCTTGGTAGATTTGTTTTCTCTTCTTAGAATTCTACTGCTGCCCTCTCTGTCTGGGAGACTGGAGCTGTCATTTAAACATTGCTTATTAGGATTCCAGTATTTGTCTCTCATATACAGTCAGCTAAATCAAAAAGTCATACAGCGTTTTTAAATTGCAAATTTAAATGACAATTTATAGACCAGGTCCGCTGGAAATTTTCTGTCCGTGGCATCCATCACTGCTTTTGTGTACATAGTTTTATGCTCCTCTCTTTCTCTCTCTTTTTATCTTCTTGAGAGCACAGCACACATATCCATCAGAAGGATCAGAACTGCTTGCAATCCAATAAAAATGCAATAAAGATCTTGAAAGGAAATGAAGACAGACACTGTATCCCAGACCTTCCTTAGATACTCCTTCTCTTCCTCCTTCCCCCTACCCCTTCCTCTTGAAGAGGAAACTTTCATTAGTCACTTTTTTAAAAAAGTATTGAAGCTCCTGGTTTAGTTTCAAATAAAATAAACATTCACCAAAGGCCTGAAAAAACGCCAAATATTGTTACCTCAATTAATTTGCATGATAAACCAATGATAATGGCACTATTATTAAGAATGGTGTCATAGCTGATATTTACTGAGCACTTACTATGTACCAGGCACCGTTCTATGTGTTTCCGGTGCTGTTACTCACTTAAGGTAATAAGATGTTGATTTCTAAAAGAGAAGACTGAAATGCATGGGAGCCGGCTTTCCCAGGGCCCAAAACTTGACTGACTGGTGGAGCTCCAGCTTCTGATGGAGAACTCTGTCCACCACACTAGCTTCTATCTTTATCTTCAGTGAGAAAACTTGGGGCCTGCTTAGTATCTCTATTTTGTAAGAATGACAGATTGAAAAGTCATCACACCATGCTTTACTGAGTTTTAATTTTTAACAGATTGGGTTAGAAGTGGGGAAGGGGGCGGTAAACCTTAAAATCATCTTCTACCGGTCCATTTTCCCTGGGATCAGAGTAGATTGGCAAAACATTATGATCTTCCATTTCAGAGCTGAAGGATTATCCATCTCGATGGGGGAAATCATCTCTAAAATCCTTCTGAAACCAGCTGCTGCAGAGGTTGGTATATTTCAGAAAATGTCTGCGGTACCCAGTAACTTCGGTGATGAAAATGAACAGAGTCAAGTCTGCATCTGGAGGCCCATATTGAGTATATGCTCCCCACCCCCCACATCCCTGCTGTGTCCTGTGTCTCCTCTTGTAACAGAACCAGGAGGTCTGCCTTTCAGCCTGTGCTCACCAGGCTCCAAAGTCAGCAGCAGTTAGGGTTGTCAGGGTTGGTGGGGTTCCAGTCAGACAGAGGAGGTGATGATAGGAAGAGATGAAAGGACTTTGTCTTGCCTATGAGAAGACATGGGGAAGGAGCCAGAGTAGGCTAGGGGAGCCATCAGACCAGAGTGCAGGTTTGGTCCTGAGTGGAAGAGGGAAGGAGGGAGGGAGGGAGGGAGGGAGGGAAGGAAGGAAGGGAGGGAGGGAGGGAGGAAGGAAGGAAGGAAGGAAGGAAGGAAGGAAGGAAGGAAGGAAAAGTAGAAGGAACATCTCAGACTTCAGTAAGGTCATTGTGGAGTCCTTGAGCCAGAGTCACGCATCAGAAGAGGCCCCACCTCCTGGGAATAGGCCTACTTGAGTATCCCTGCCTGCTCCATCATTGGCTGGGAGCAGCCTGTAGGAAACACAGTCTTGCCGTAGACATGGAATGGATTTATGAGTGCAGGAGTTGGGGCTCTTTCCCTTCTTTGCAGCTAGAAGTCTACCAGATGCATTCTCATTCCAACCCCCCCACACACACACTCCACACCAAACTGATAGTCAAGGTACCTAAGTCATTCAGCCCTTCTGACTTCTTCAGTTAGGTGGTGTGATGAGCAGTTCAGATTCGTCCCCCGTGTTACCCCATATTGGACACATGTGGGTTTAAAGGAGGTGCTGATTGAGATTGCAGCCCTGGATTCTCTGGCCAGTTTATACAGCAGTCCTCAGAACATTTTGTCCTTTCACAGCCTGTGAGGCCTGAAAAGAGGGGATTGAAAGCAGCTGTTGGGTTGGTAGCCTGAGAAGGAAGCCCTCTTTGTACCTGGTGATATCCCCACACCTCTTTTTGTGTCACAGGCAAAAGGGGAATGTCCATCCCCTCATGCTGCTGCATCCCCACCAATGTGAGAAAGGCCAAAGTGCCATTTCTGGAACATCTTCCTGATGGCCAGCATGCATAGGGTCTTATTTGAGTAGATTCCATGAAAATGACCAGTAAGGCCCATATTCTTTGGAGCATAGCCTAGTGATTGTGTCACTGTCTTCAGAATTCCAAACTGACCCATCACAGCTCTACCATTTATCAATGGCAGTTACCATGGGAACTTCAAGTCCTATAAGTCTTCATTTCCTTACCTGTAGAATGGAAGTGATGGGACTGATCTCTAAGGGTGAGAATGCAGACGAGATGTAGTCATCTGTATAAGGGCTCCAGATGGTGTTAGACATACTGTACTAGCTGCTGCCCTTCTGACTATGGGAGAACCAAAGTCCATGTATTATGGCTGGTTCCTGGAACCTTAAGGCTCATGGGAGGTGGGCTGGATGAGCCCATGTGCATGCATCCACCCCTGCCTAGCTCTGTGCTATAGGTGATGGAGGATGAGTGGGGGCACTGCACCTGCCCCTTTCATGCCTTCTGGAAGGTTACAGCTTAGCACTCAGTGTTACTCGTTGGCCCTCAAGCATTCTGTGCTACTTTATGCTTCCCTGCTCAACCTTCACATTGGCCTTCCTCCAGAATAATTTGTTGCTTGGAGCAGACCCCACTCATAAAAGAGGCAATCTGGAAGGCTGGGCATTCTGAGAGCCTTGAGCAGAGCTCTGAAAAGCCAGGCACTCACATATCTTCCTCTCATCTCTCCAGAGCTACTTTGCTTTTTCCAGACTGGCTTCTTGTTTCTCCCTCTCTGCAGTCAGGCTCACCTTGGTCACTGTGCTGCTCATGGCCAGCTTTACTGGCTTCTGCATTCAAAATCTCAATGAAGACTGAGTTGCAGGGTCCCCATTCCAGATCTTGGGCAGGGAAAATCTGTAGGCTCATCCCCCCTGACAGTGGGCTGTTCAAGAATTAGAGACCTATGACGGACAGTAGGTGCTAGAGCCCAAGCTATGAGCAGTGGGAGGGGATCACTATGCAAAGTAGTGAAGTGTGGTCTGAACAGACACAACCACCAAGAAGATTAAGATTAGATGTTACTTCCTCCAGGAAGTCTTCCTCGACCCATCTGAACAAGGATAGATCGGCCCTCTCCTGGGATGTTCTGATTCTGGGCACTGGCCTCTGTTGTGCTCTACTTCCCTTAGCCCCACATCTGTCTTCAAACCCGGTGGTGCATCCTGAAGGTAGGGATGGGATCTACTTGGTCTTTTCAGACACTGCCAGTGTCCAAAATGCCTGCCACCAAGCAGGTACTCCATAAATAGTTTGGAGACCTAAGTATCATCTGGGAAACTGACAAATAATTGTACTGCAGAAGAAGTACTTCCCAGTAACAGCACGAAGCATCTGCTTTGGCAGAAAAACAGTTGTCCTCTCTGCCCCACCCTCATGCCCGCCTCCAAGGTGCAGTAAACATCCACGGGACAGAAGCAGGGCTCCGGTGACTGCCTTTCATGTCATGCTCTCTGTCTTTGATCCTGATCTCCTTTAGGTATTGAATCCTGAAGAGCCTGCTGCAGCTCCCCACGGAACAGCCATCCGGCATCCCATGTATTAATGCCAACTAGCATTATGCTAAGTGCTTACTTAGCCCAGTGTCTGGCACATAGTAAGTAGTTGTTCTTTTATTATTGACGGAGTACTTTAAATAAAGTGCTGCATACCCACATCTCAGTGCCTTCATTTATACAATGAAAATGCTTCTCTGTGCTGTACGGGTTTGTATGAGGAATAATTTGATACTGTGAACAGAGCACAGCCAGGTCTGGGCTCAGGGCTCCATAGATGAGAGGTGATGCCAGCCCCATCAGGAGAAGGCTCAATGGGCTCAGGCAGTGACCGCCCCCCCCCCCCAGCTCCCAGAGCCATGCACAGGAGGAAGGGGACAGGTTTGGAGAGGGGCTCTTCTGTAGCTCCATTTGCATGGTTAGACACACAGGGCTCTGGTCTTTTGCCTTTCACCTTGAAAAAACTCAGGCTTTTCAAAGAGATTCTAGACTATATTATCAGACTTTCACCTAGCATGCTGTTCTTTTCAGCAGACTGACTTTTATAATTCTCATGACCAAATGCCAACCCTTCTTTACCCAAACCCCCTTAATCCTTTGACCTTGTCTCAGTCACAAGAAATGATTGTCTGCTACATCTTGCCATACATGATTTAGGGAGGATTACTGACCAACCGCAGTCCATCCTTCACCTTCCCCTCCCCCACCAGCCATCATTTCCTCCTGTGAAATCCTCCTAGGGGCCCCAGACCCCAGGAAATATGCTTGGAAAGAAAAGAGCTAGGCAGGGCAGCTGGGGCAGAGGCACAAAGCATCTCAGGGTAAGAGGTTGAAGGGAACATTCCAGAGGAAGGGAGGACAGGTGTGAGTGTGGACATACTGTTTTGTCAAGTGAAAGAAAGCCTGTTCTTGTGGCTCAAGGTAAGCAGATGTTCACCCTGGCCTCGTCACCCTGTCACCCTGCATGTCATTTGGCATGACTCTCCAGTGAGGTCTCTGAGGAGGCGGGCCTGCCACAACAACTCCTGGGTGCTCTTCCAGAACAGAACAACAGGACCTGTGTGGGTTGCCTGTAGTCACAGGGTGAGCGACGGCCTCTTCCAAGACTAGACCCTAGCTGCCAACAGCAGATCCGCTCAGCAAGACACAGGGCTAAAACGTTCAGTCCGGTCCGGTTCTGTGCCTGTTGCTGTCAGAGTCATTCTCTACCTGGACACGGCAGAGTGTCCTCTGTTACCCAGGGAGCTGTGCCTTGCAATCCCATTCTCCCCTAGGCTCTCCTGACATTGGGCATCAGGCAGGGCTCAGCCCGTGGGAGGCACTGTGGAGGGCTTGGGAAAAGTGGGACAAAGGGGGATGTGGGGGACTCTTCTCTTCCTCCCTCTCCTTCTGGTTGTGGTTCTGGCAGTAGCTACATCCTGGGGATCCAGGTCCTGCAGGATGGCTCTTGTCTTGACGGCTGCAACCCTCCAGGACAACCTTGCGTCATTCCAGCCACCTCTCCACAGTCCTGTCTCTCTGCTCTGGGGACTGCACCTCCTCCTTTTGTGGGTCTGTTCCCAGGGCTGGTGGCAGCTTCCTGCACTCACTAATCCTTGGATCACTTCCTTTTCCCCTGGCTTTTCAGCTCTTCCAACACCATTGTAAGGGTTCCCTGCACTAAATTCCCTCTTGGAATAGCTGGCAAGGGCTCACTTTGTCTGATGGGTCCTTGACTGATCCTTTGTTTGAAAACTGGCTCCCCTATTATGTGAGAACTAGAACTTTGGACCAGCTTCTTAACCTGCAGAGCCTCTTCAGTCTCCTATGAAAGAGATTTTAGATTTAGAGGTTATGTGTGTATAGAAGCTAACTGAGGGCTTGGCGCATTGTAGGTGTTTAATGAGTGGTAACTCTTATTCCAAGTCACTGAGGAAGAGAGTAAGGCCCTGTCAGGAAGGAAGCTGGCCTTTTAATTTTCAACTCCTAGCAGGATGCCCCACATTTAATAAAGTAAGTAAACTTAATAAAGATATATATATACATATATATGTGTGTGTGTGTATAGAGAGAGACATTAGAGTGCCTCCATGGACTAGTTTCCTGAGGGTGCTATAACACATTACCACAAACTTGGTGACCAAAAACAAAACCGGAAGGTTGCCTGGGTGGCTTAGGTAGTAACATCTGCCTTCAGCTCAGGGCATGATCCCAGGCTCCTGAGATTGAGTCGTGTGTCTGGCTTCTTGCTCAGTGGGGACTCCGCTCTCTCTCGCTCTCTCTCGTCCTGCTGCTCCCTCTGGTTGTGCTGTTTCTGTCTCTGACAAATAAAATCTTAAAACAAAACAAAACAAAAACCAGAAATCCACTCTCTCACAGTTCTCACATTCTCTCTGAAAGTCCAAAATTTAGGTGGGTCAGCAGGGCTGCTCCCCCTGTGAAAGCTCCAGAGGAGAATCCTTGTCTTTCCTCTTCCAGCTTCTCATGGTTGCTAGTTGGTGCTTTTGGTCTGTGGTCACGTCTCTCTCTGCCAGTCTCCTCATCTCCCTGAGTGTGGGTCTTTCTGTCTTCAAATAGCATTCTCTTCTGTGTGTCTCTTGTAAGGACGCTTGTTACTAGATTTTCCTTAACTTATTTATGTCTCAAAGATCTCCCCCCCCCCCAAATATGGCCATACTCACAGGATCCATGGATAAGGATACAACAGTATCTTTTCAGGGCTACTGTTTAGCCCACTCGAGTATCTCAAGGGCTGATGGTGATGTGACCGACAACAGCTCTCATGGGCTGGTACCCATGCCCTAAGTTTACTTTAGAACAAGTCTACTTTGTGTGGTTAGGGGGATCATTGAAATCATATGCCCGCAGAAGCTTATTTTATTAACATTTACAAGGTATTGATACATATTACTCATTGTTTATTTGAACATTTTTCATTCACTATTCATTCCTGTGAACAACAGTTTATTAGAGTATCTATCTATAATAGGCCAGTCACTAGGCAGGCCCTGAGGATTTAATTAGATAGATAGATGAATGGATGGAAGGATAGATTTCTTGAGACATGAACTGGATATGAAGATAAACGGGGAATCTACTATAGTCCAGTGTGACCAGGCCTTCAGTGGATATATTTGCCCAAGATTAGAAGAGCCAGAAATGTGCCCAGGAGATTAGAGGAAGCTTCACAGAAGAGGTACCATGCAAGCTAGATCATACGAGTTGAAAGGAGTTTATTTATTTTTTTATATAGATTTTATTTATTTATTTGACAGACAGAAATCACAGATAGGCAGAGAGGCAGGCAGAGAGAGAGGAAGCAGGCTTCCCACTGAGCAGAGAGCCTGATGATGCAGGGCTCGATCCCAGGACCATGGGATCATGACCTGAGACAAAGGCAGAGGCTTTAACCCACTGAGCCACCCAGCCGCCCCTGAAAGGAGTTTATTAAACAAGAGGAAGACATGCAGGCAACACCTGAGATGCTCCATGTATTCAAGCATAAGAGATTGTAGTGTTTTGGAAGAATGGTGAGAAAGTTAGTGTCCTGGAGCTGCAGGGTTCTCATAAGGAAGCAGTGGAAGTGAGACAGCTGTAGGAACCAGAAGCCAGCTTTTATTTAATACCCACAAAGGGGAAAATCGTATTAATCCCATTTTACTGGGAAATGAAGAGAAATTAGCATCACATACCTAGTTAAAAGGGGGACTTGTGCCCCGTTTTCTGCCTTCCCTTGTATCAGAGAGCAGCAGGCAGATATCCCTCAGTGTTCTTCTCCCGTGGTCTGCATGTTCTCCTTTGCTTGTGTCTTATTCCTCCAATATTGGGAGCCCTTTGATTTCTAGGAGGCCTGCCTTGTGCCTAGCATGTGCCCGTGGCCTGCCTTATACCTGGCGCCCCACAGGCATCGAGGAAATCTTTGCTAACTGAGTTTTATCACAGGAGAAATCCTGGATCAAGCAGGAGAGCCGGATAAAATTCTTCCTGAAGTCCTCTCTGACCTCAAGCTTCCAGACTGAGCTTGCTTTCATGGGAGGCTGAGATTTTCTTCTGGAGTCAAAATACATGGATACCGCCCGAAACCTATTGTTACTTATTTCTCTGGGGGCAGGGACGTATTTCCACACACAGCCCGCTCTCCATCTGTCACATGCTTTTTTATTGGTTTACACGATTACATCTATTTACGTTTGCCATTCACATGAATGCTGCTTTTTCATAATTCATAGAAACGTCGCACAAACTTAATCTGCAGTGAGAACTCAAACTTGACTAAAGCCAAGCGCCCTACCTGCGAATGTCTTTGTTCCTGATAGCATATCCTTTGGAGCCCTTTTCGGTGTCACATAGGTTCCAAATTCTCCTTTAAGGAGAGCCAGATTGAGGAAATCACTAATCTCTGACAGTTGTATAGATATAATTAAAGATGTACAAATTTAAAAATACCTGCTATCTCAAATTACTCTCTAAAAGAACAGGGAGGGGAGAGAGAGAGTTCTATTTAAAATGTCAGATACAGATGCATTAGGCCGGGTAGTCAAAGCACTGTATGTCTGTCACTCATGAAAACTGGCCATTAGGTCCATAAGTAGATTTTACAGGCTTCCACACAAGAACACATCCCACACATTTCAGCCACATAAAGATGAGGAGCCTGGATGGCAGCCGCTGACTCACTGGAAGGGAGCAGCCATTGGGAGGTGATAGTGAATGAGATGTTTGGAGTAAATCCACTGCACCTGGAGGCTGGATGTGGGGCTCAGGGAAGGGAGCACTCAGCAAGGTGGGAGAAGGGCGTAGCATTCCATCACAGCTCTGCCACGCAGCATCTACCTGAACTCTGGCCAGTCTCCTCATCTCCCTGAGTGTGGGTCCGTTTCCCCATCTGCAAAATGAAATAAGTAACAATCGTCTCAGCTGTTTCTACTTGCATGGGTGGTTGGGGGAGCAGATGAGGTTTACATACGTAAGCTGTTGATCTGTTGCTTGACATAGTCAAATGTATACCAGGAAGAGACAGCGCAGGTGATCGGAAAGCACGTTAAGAGTGCATCAGTGAGTGGTTTAGGCCTCTGCCTTTGGCCCAGGTCATGATTTCAGGATCCTGGGATCGAGCCCCACATTGGGTTCTCTGCTCAGCGGGGAGCCTGCTTTCCCCCTCTCTCTCTGCCTGCCTCTCTGCCTACTTGTGATCTGTCAAATGGGTAAATAAAATCTTTAAAAAAAAAAAAAAAAGACTGCATCAGGGAAGCACACAGAAAATGCCTGAGAGTAAAGCTGGACTTGGCCTCAGCTTTGATAGCGGGAAATCCAGCCAGGTGAGCAAGAGCCTGGGAGGTGGTGGGGACAGGGCTGGGAGGTAGATCCATTGTAAGACCTGCTCTCAAGATCTGAGCTCCATGCTTTGGGGTCCTCACTCTCTAGATTGAACCCTATTCAAGCACTTGGCATCTCTGATCCTCAGTCTCCCTCTCCACAAAATAGGTAAGATGATTCTATAATTACTTTCCCCACAGGACTGATGCAACATCAGCTAAAATCACATTTAAGTGTATGGAAATGGTGGTGTCAGCGTGAAGTTTATGATTGAAAATATCATGATCCCTTTGGAAAGGATCAGAGAGGCAGGTCTGGGTACCCATCCTCTCTTCTATTATTCATTCATTCATCCACTTACCTTATTCCATATTCCTTTTCAATTTACTTATTTCCTATGCTTCTTGTTTATTATTTGTCTTTCATCGATGGCATGTTCCAGGTAGGCAGAAATTTTGGGGTCTGTTCTGATCATTGAAATGTCCTAAGTGTCCAGAAGAGCTCCCATCACCTAGTAGGTGAACAATAGATATTTGGTGAGTTAGGTATGTTGTGGTTTAGGCATTATAATGGGAACAGGTACTGTGGTACCGAGGAAAGACTCTTTTCTTCAAAAAGTTCATAGTTTGTTTGGGGGTTTAGAGGGGAGACATAGGAACCGATGGGTCTAATGTAAAATGTTAAACACAGAGTGATATGTAGAGAAGTATGCTCCCCAGCTCTTTTATAATGTATGAAGAGGGTTTTCTCCCAGGTGGGGATTAGCCAGGGTTGGTGCACTCAGGGAGCTGGTGTTCCTGGTAGCTACAGTTGGCCCCTGGAGGTATAGGGCAGTAATCATAGTATTGGAATGAAGCACACTTGAGTTTGAACACAGACCCTACCACCATCACACAGCTGTGATCTTGAGTAAGTAATCACTCTGAGTCCCCCTTCCTTCTCCTGAAAAGCTTTGTGAAGATTCAGTAAGAAAAAAAAAATGTAACAAAAACCATGGACACAAAAGCCGGCTCTTCTTGAATGGCTTCCAGTCCACCCACCATTCCTTTGCCTTTCTCTCCAAACCTGAAAGAAATACAGCTTTTCCAGGTATTTCATTTGTGAGATAGTTTTTTTTTCTCGGTCTCTCATATTACCAGTGAGGTCTAGCATCTTTTTTCCTTCTCCTACTGTGGCTGTTCCCACCATCCCTACTTCTCCTAGAACACCCCCACCATGGCCACTGTCGCTCCTGTGCCTTCCCTGTCCTCAGCTTCCCCTGGGAGCAGCCCCGCGCCCTTCTATGATTACCACCTCCTGTCCCTGCCACGATCAGCCCTTGTTAATGAGCACTTAACTAGTTAGGCATTGCACAAAGCATTTTGTATTAATCATTTAATCATCACAACACTTGAGGAAAAAAGGTGTTATGTCTCATTCGACAGATGATGAACCTTAGACTCAGTGAGTTCACTCATTTCCCAGGTCACAATGCTTTTGAGAGATGGATGCCAGCGAGAACCACTCTCTAGTCCGTGATCTCCTTGAAGGAAAAGAAGCCTCACACTGGCACATGGTGGAGCTCACAAAATTCTTACTGCCTGGACAAGGGCACCATGCTCAAGTCTGTGGTGTTGAGACACCTGGGAGGTGGTACCTGTATTTCTAGGATCAGAGAGAACGCCATCCCAGGGACCTCCCCTCTTACACTCTGGCTGGGAGCAGAGGTGTGAGGGTGGTGGGTTCCTGCCCACTGCAGCCAGAAGAGGCTCTGGGTCCTCTTGATCCCATTTTACATTATGGGTTCAATACCTTACCATGGGGGAAGCCTTGCCCCCGGTGGTCAGACTAGATGCAAATGAGCCTCTTAGAGATGCAAATGAATTTCCTACAGAGAGCTCTGGATAAGAGCTGAAAAGATGTGTGTGACTAAAAGCAGGGACTCCTGGAAAAAAAAAAAGGAAAAATTCCTTTTGGGACTTGCCGGCTAATTAGCTATAGCAGCCCTCCTTGGTGGCCAACCTGCTGATGTGGGCAAACCTGTGGGTTTGGTGCTTAGTCTTCATCCTCATGGCCAGCTCTGGGGAGAAGCATCTGAGGCAGGAGCACAGGCCCTGGGCTCAGAGGTTCTTAGTCACCTGTAAGAGGGTTGGTAAGAGTTCTAGACGAGAAGCAAAACTTTTCTGGGACTGCTTTGCCTAATTGTTGTATCTGACGTGATTCCAACCCAACATGCTTGCTTCAGATGTGGTTCTGCCACATAAAGCTGTGTGACCTTGGGTAGATCATTTTAATCTGTCTGGGCCTCAGTTTCCTGATTGGTGTGATGGGAATAATAATCTTCATGACAAGAGTGGTCCTGAATATTGACGAATAGAAGCTGTGTGTTGACATCCTTTTCTCCCCTCTCTGACAGCTGTTCTTGGATTCCATCTGTTTTAATGGTTCCTTCCTCTGTTTACCTGCTGAAAAACAACCCTCACCCCCAAATCATTCTCTCTTCCTCCCCCAACCAGTAAACCCGCTTGAGGGTAGTGGTGATGCCTCTTTGATTTCCATTTGCTCAGTGCATGAACTAGATAGGTGAGAGATGGCTAATGAATGAGTTGACTGTTGGTGTCCCCGCCATTCCATACTTAAAGGCCATGATAACATTTCTGTACCATGCTTCTGTTCGGAAAAGTATTTTTAACGCCCACTCGTTATGTAATTGGCATAAGCATCTGTGATAATTTTACCACTTTGCAGGTGAGGAAGTTCCAGTTTCCTGAGGTGGGTGGCATGGCTTGTCCAAGGTGACCCTCCTGGTACCTGGCATGGCTCACACTTCATTCACTAGTCAGCAAGTATTCACCGGGCACTTCCTGGTGGCCAGTGATCTGGGTCTTTCCTTTTTTTTTTTTTTTTTTTAAGATTTTATGTATTTAATAGAGAGAGAGAGATCACAAGTAGGCAGAGAGGCAGGAAGAGAGAGAGGGGGAAGCAGGCTCCCTGCATGATTCCAGGACCCTGAGATCATGACCTGAGCCAAAGCAGAGGTTTAACCCACTGAGCCACCCAGGTGCCCCAAGGTGGTGCCTTTCTTATTCTCTTCCTTTCTTCCCCAGGGTAGCCACATTCTTCTGGGACCAACACTTCAGTGAGCAGTTCCCAGCTGCTTGGGACCCCCAGTTGTAGATGGGGGCCGCTACCTTCATGGAGCTGATGTTCTGTAGTGGAAGCAGAGAGCAGACAGAAATAGTACATTTGTTAAATAAGTAAATTATTGAGAATTTTAGAAGGTAATCACTGATATGGGGGCGGGGGAGGGAAAGGGCTCTGAGACCTTTGGAAGAACTCTTCATTTCTAATGTCTCTTACTAGAAAAAGAAAGTTACTTTGTCATTGATTGTGTCCCTCTCCACACTCTGAGAAAATGTATGCCTGGTCCCCAAGGATTTCAAGATGAAGAATTATGTCTGTAGGCTGACTGTTCCTTGCAGAGTTAGAGGGGGCTGGTGGAGGCCGCAGCAAACTACAAGAGGGCCAGAATTTACCAGTGTGTATGAACAGATTAGGAGGGTAGGAACAGTAATCTTAAATACAGCTAACAGTTATTAAGCACTTACTACATACCAGCCACTGATCCAAATTCCTTATATATAGCAACTCATTGAATCCTCACAGTAAGCCCTTCTGGTAGTGCTTATCATGGCCCTATTTCATGGAGGGGGAGACTATGGCACAGAGAAGCTAATAACTTGCCCAAGTTCACACAGCAGAAGATAGCCGAGCAAGCCCAAGGTGGTTGTTTCTTGGCTCTTTTAACCATGCTACTATGCTGCAGGGTGGAAACCAGCCCCCTTTAAACAAAGGAGCTGGCATGGTGTGGCCTGAGAACTGCCAGGGTCCTACTGAGCAGACAGGCCATGGAGTGATGGGGGGTAGATGTGCAGTGAAGTCAGCTCAGATATGAGAAAAACCAAGAGCACTGGATATCTTGAATCATACTTTTGGCCTATACTTCCCTGTGCCTTGGTTTCCTTATCTGCACCATGGAAAGGGATTAGCTTAGAGGATCATCTAGAGGCCCTTTGCCATGGAGCCTCCGGAACTAGGAGGGCTGTGCCATCTCGTCAGCTCTGGACCGTCAGGTCATAAGCCCTGAGTGCAGACCAACTTAGTTTGAATTGGTGGCTCTCCCTTTTGCTAGGGCAGGGCACATGGCTTGAATAAATAGCTTACCTTGAACAATTCGAGCTTCAGTTTCATCATCTGTTAGATGGGTGCACTGAAAGAGCCCTGGCCACAGGGTTGTTATGAAGATAAAATGATGTCATGTGAGGGGACTCTGTACTGTACTGCCTTGCTCTCAGGCCCTGGTGGCTTGATCTCATCATAACATTGTGAGGACTCTGAGGGCCAGCCACTGGCAGGACAACAATTAGCAGAGAAAAGAGTTTCTCTTAAAACCGGCTAATAGTTTTCTTTACTACTTCTTGCACACTAATTTCACTGTGAGACCCAAGTACATTACAAACTACAGCACCTTCCCACATGGGTGCTCTGCCTCTGCTCACCAGGAACAGGCAGGGCCTCAGACCTCCTAGAACTTTCCCCTGGCTTCTCACTCTTTAGGTCTGTGTACATGTCATTTGCTCAGCCTGTAATGTTTTCTGCATCTTTCAAGGTCAACTTAGTCCTGCTACTCATTCTGGAATCAGATGTTCTGATGGCTTACCCCAGTTGAATTAGTCACTTTGTTCTCTTCTCTCCTAGGGTATTCTGCTTCCCTCCCCATAGTCCTCATTTCACTGTGCTTTAATCACCTCTTTACTGCTTTGCCTGTTGTCTAAACTGTGAATCTCCTGAGAACAAGGACTGGCTCTGTGTTCATTATCTCTGCAGCCGGTGCTTAATATGTTTTATTGGCTGAATGGTCCACAAACTGAAAGAGGTCACACCAGGGATGGGATGCAAAGAGCACCCTAAGCAGGGAAGGCAGAGACCAAAGGACAGAGAGGTGGCACAGGGAGTTTTGACTCTAGCCTCTGTTAAGCAACAGCTGAATGTGTACCATCCTCCAGATGCCCATTATCTGTGCTGTGTCGCTCTCCGAGGTGCTGAACCAGAATCACACAAACATCTTGTGAATCTCACAAACACCTTCTAAGGAAGTGAGAAAGTAGAATTCATTTTTTGTAGCATGAGAAAATGAGACATCAAAGGTGCTGAACCTGCATGTTTGGGGGTTGATATAGTTCGCTCCCCAGCTCCTAAGGAGTCAGTACAGAATATACCCGCCTCACCATGCCTGCACCTCCCCTTCTCTTCTGACATCCTTCTGACATGTCTCTGCCACCCCTGCCCCACCTCCCACCTTCCCACTCTCATCTACTTATGACTCGATGTGTCACATTCAGGTTTGCAGATGATTTTAGAAATGGAGAGTGAGCAAATCCAGTTGAACAATTTAACCAGATTCAAACGGATTTGGATCATTTGCGTAACTGGGCTAGCAGATGGCAAATGTACTTCAAAGTACAAAAATGTAGACTAATTGTAAGAGGAGAAAGCAAAGCAGTTTATGGGTGAGGGAAGAGATTTGGGAGACAAGCTCATTGAAATCATTACCTCAGTGTGTTAGGACAAGCAGCACAACTCTGGGTAACAGAGGCAGATCAAATAGAGTACTCTGGTGACTTCTTGCTGGATGGAATGCAGGAGAGAGGACCTGTCTTCTTGAAGTAAGAAAGGAAACAATTGATGGAGAGAAGGAGCTAGGGAGGATGATGCTTGTCTGGGCAGAAAAGCCATCATGGTCACTTTATGGGTTCATGTTTCTCCTGTTCCTGTCTTACCTATGGCCCCTTGGTGAGAATCTGTTTCTCCCTGAGCCTCACTTTCCCTTACTGTAACATGAGCAGACTGGTGTATACTTTCCTGTTGCACTGAAGAATTTATGAGATCATGGATGTGAAAAATGCATGCAACTTGTTTGGAAACCTATGAAATTCACTCTTATGAATATAATTCTATGTTCACAATGCCCCTCCCCCAAATCCAGTGTTTTCAATGACTGGAAATTGGAAAGTGGTTGTGTGCTAGCATGATAGACCAAATGATGACCCCTCTCCCAAATATCCTTGTACTGATCCCAAGAGCCTGTGAGATGAGACATGGAAGATGGGATTAAATTAGGCATCTTGAGGTGCAGAGATTATCCTGAATTATCAAGGTGGGGCCAAAATGTTGTTACAAATGTCCTTTTAAGAGGAAGACTGAGGGCTTTTTGACTTAGAAGAAGGAGACTGGAGTGATGTGGCCACCAGCCAAGGAGTTCCAGTAGCCAGCAGAAGCTGGAAGAGGCAAGAATAGAATTCCCTCCCTCCAGAGCCTCTGGAGGCAGCAGAGCTTTGCTGATAACTTTGATTTTGGCCAAGTGAAACTGAATTTAGACTTCTGGCTTCCAGAACTCTAAGAGAATAAATTTTGGTTGTATTAAGACACCAAGTTTGAAGTAATATGTTATCACAACTGTAGGAAAAGGGAATTTGACCAATACAGAAGAGATCTGGATGAATCCAGGCTCTGGTTTTCCCTTCTGTGGAACCCTGGGTCATCTCTCTTGACTTGTTTTTCATCTTTAAACTGGAATAATAATAGTATATTCCTTTATATGGATTATTGGGAAGTTGCAAAATAGATAATGCATGTACCCTCTCCACCACAGATATATTTAAGAGAAAAAAAAAAAAAAAGCTAGGCATAGTTTTAGGTTTTGAATCAAGCAGTATTTATCAGCACTCAGAATTACAGAGAAGCTGACAGGGTACAATTTTGGAGCATGAAGGTAATACTCAGTATTAAAGAGGCAGCTGGAGTGTTGGTGACATCTTGACAGCGTGTCTATAGGAGGCAGGACCATGACCACCAAAAAGGGTGTCAAGTCCGGCTCCTGCCCTAGAGAAGGTTGGGGTTCTAGGAAAGGCAATCCAGCAGAACCTAAGGGCTAGCACCATAACTGAGAGACGGGGATATCTCAGGTTAGGAAAACAGGATTTTGGTTAAGGACTTCATCCTGGGTCTCAGGTGTGATTGCTAGTGAAGAAAACTCAGGGAAGACTGCTGGGCCCAGATCCTTAGTTTCTAAGGACATCGTAACACCAGGTCCTAAGATTCTGAATTCACTGGTATAAATTCTGCATCCATCAGAGTGGGTCTAGTCCAGGAACAGTGGCTGCTAGGATGCCAGGGATTACTCAAGGCTGCTTTAGAAATTAGGTCACCAAGTCAAAGAAATCTGAGCTGAACCTAGGTGCTTCCAAGGTGCTTTTCAGTATCTGAAAAGACCAATGACATCTAGAAAATTGAGTGCAAGATGGGTACAAATAAGAAGCTCTAGCTAAGATTGTGGATAGAGTCAGAGCCTGATGAACTTGGTGTTTACAAGTGTGGTGCTGACTATGGCACAGGGAGGCTCTGATGAATAAATATGAAAAATGCAGACCAGAAAGACTGAGCAACTTGCTTAAAGACTTGGCATATTAAGTACAGAACTGGATCTAGAAACTTTATCCTTTGCCAGATTCTTAAACTGATCAAATATGATTCTGTTTTAAGGTCTTACAAACTCTTTGCTCTTGAATTTAGAAAGATTTGTTCAAGATCCCATCTCTGTTGTAATCAGTATCCAACATTTAACAACTCCTGTGCTCTATGATTATATGGCAAGTTTTTTACCATCATTTAAGGAAAGAATGTTCAGGGAGAAAGGGAGGATTCTAGGAATAAAAAGTAATTAAACATAGTAAGTCTCTTGAGATTAGCCATTAATTTGGATGAGAAATGTAAAATTGCCTTTAAAGTAAGAAGGGATAATATCAAATGATTGTAATATCCAGCCTGGGAGGTATCATGCTGGTAACATTGCACAAGGCAGGATAATACATGTGGCAGTTCCCTGATTTTTGTAGGATAAATGATGTTGGTTTCATTTCACTGCTGAATTAAGATACACATTTCATAAACGGCACGTTAAGGCAAATGTATCAGAATTGCACCTAAAGAGCTGAATAGCCAGGAAATGGCAGCCCCAACTTCAGCGTGTCTGGTGTCTCTCTCCTCATCATCCCCAAGGCCCTTTGTTGGGTTTGGGTTCATACTGGGGAATCTCTGGGAGGGTTGGCTAATCACACCCCTTCTCCCCATGCATTTGGAGCCAAATACAAACCAGACACAGGGACCAGATAAAGATAAAATACCCTCATGTTGCTGGCCACGCTGGACTGGAGCATGTGGTTTGGCTGGAAGGCTGGAATCAGGCCGCCTTCTACCAGCCCCTCCTTGACTTGGAGACCTACTTGAGTCAAAATGAGGTCTGTAGAGCTGGAAGTCACCCAGCCCCCCACCCGTCAGAGAGATAAGGACAGCAGCCCCCTCCCATCCTCTCTGTGTTTCCTCTGCTAACACGCACAAGGAAAGGGCTTGCCCTGGTTGGCTGGACAGTAGTGTGCTCACACCCCTCTTGCAGATCCAGAAGTGGAAAAACCCCACATGGACTGAGCTCCAGTTCTCACAATTGTACCCAGTCTCCAGGATCCCATAACTCACTCCTCTTCTTAAGGGAAGCAGCAGGAGGGATGGAGGAAAGAGACAATACCACCTTCCCATTGTTTGAAAGAGATGAGGGTCTCCATTTTGTATGGGCTGCCACCCTCCTCCCTTCAGACTCCATCCATCTGTCCATCTGCCTGGCCCTTGGCTGCCTGATTTCATGTGCCTAAAACACAATACTTGTCCTACCACTCCCCTGCTTCCCAGTCTTTCAGGTTGGCATGGTTTTAAGCTCTTTAGTGATATGCCTACAATCTGCTCCCCTATTTCATGGATACACCCCAGTCCTTGTCAACTATTGTTGATGGCTCCTTAAACAGAGGCTGCTCTCTCTCAGCCCTGATCCTTTGCCTCTAATGCAACCCCCCATTCTCCTGGTTAAGGTGCCCTTCAATTCAGAGACCAAACATCTGTATTACTCTCCACAGCATTTCCCCACTCAGTGTATTTCTCTGTCTCTTCAATTAGATATGTGAGGCCTCACATTTGGCATATAGTAGGTACTGGTGATTTTTGGTTGGCTACGTCAGTGAATGAACATTTGGAAAAAATAGAGCAATAAGCCTACCATTCTAAAGAAGGATCTCAACATGATTTTTAGGTTTGTTTTGTCTTTTTGTTTTCATGGAAATAAGTTTCTTAATGTCACTTTTCAGCATTTTTTAAATTTTTTTATTTGGGGGGGGAGAGAGCGAGCACAGGCAGACAGAACGGCAGGCAGAGGCAGAGGGAGAAGCAGGCTCCCTGCTGAGCAAGGAGCCCGATGTGGGACTCGATCCCAGGACGCTGGGATCATGACCTGAGCCGAAGGCAGCTGCTTAACCAACTGAGCCACCCAGGCATCCCTTTTCACCATTTTGAAGATTTCTTTAAAATAGTCATGAGTGTTTCCTTTGCTGTGCAAAAGCTTTTGATCTTGATGAAGTCCCAAAAGTTCATTTTCGCTTTGGTCTCCCTTGCCTTTGGAGACGTGTCTGTCAAAGAGGTTACTGCCTATGTTCTCCTCTAGGATTTTGATTGATTCCTGCCTCACCTTGAGGTCTTTTATCCATTTCGAGTTTATCTTTGTGTATGGTGTAAGAGAATGGTTGAGTTTCCTTCTTCTATACATAGCTGTCCAATTTTCCTAGCACCATTTATTAAAGAGACTGTCTTTTTTCCCACTGGATATTTTTTTCCTGCTTTGTCAAAGATTAGTTGGCCATAGAGTTGCAGGTCCATATGTGGCCTCTCTGTTCTACTGGTCTATGTGTCTGTTTTTGTGCCAGTACCGTGCTATCTTGGTGATCAAAGCTTTGTAGTAAAGCTTGAAATCAGGCAACATGATGCCCCCAGTTTTGTTTTTCTTTTACAACTTTTCCTTAGCAATTTTGGGTCTTTGCTAAAATTTCCATACAAATTTCAGGATTGTTTGTTTCCAGCACTTTGAAAAATGTCAGTAGAATTTTGATTGGAATGGCATTGAAAGTATAGATTGCTCTGGGCAGTATAGACATTTTAACAATGTTTATTTTTCTGATCCATGAGCATGGAATGCTCTTCCATCTTTTTGTGTCTTCTTCAACTTCTTTCATGAGTGTTCTGTAGTTCCTCAAGTACAGATCCTTTACCTCTCTGGTGAGGTTTATTTCAAGGTATCTTATGGTTCTTGGTGCTATAGTAAATGGAATTGATTCTCTAATTTCCCTTTATGCTGAGTGAAATAAGTCAAGCAGAGAGTCAGTTACCATATGATTTTTCTTACTTGTGGAGCTAAGGTCAACATGGAAGACACTGGGAGATGGAGAGGAGAAGGGAGTTGGGATAAATCAGAGGGGGAGACAAACCATGAGAGACTGTGGACTCTGAGAAACAAACTGAGGGTTTTGGAGGGGAGAGGGGTGGAGGGATGGGTGAGCCTGCTAGTGGGTATTAAGGAGGGCACATATTGCATGGAGCACTGGGTGTGGTGCATAAACAATGAATCTTGAAACACTGAAAAAATAAAGTTTACATATCCAAAAATTAAAGGAAAAAGGAAAATAGTTGTGAGTTTTTTTATGATTATCAGCGGAATCAAGTAGAATAAGAGCCCTCACTTCATCTAAGGTCCTTCATAGTAAGCTACGTGAGTTCTCAATCCAGTACTTAGAGTACGCAGACTGGTTTTACTCAGCTGTGACTGTATCCTCTCTGCGACAGAATCACATAGGGGACTGTGGGCCATGGGCCAGGTTTGCACAGATAATTAGTCAGCAGTGGATGGAAGTTTTTTTAAGTACAAGGGGAAGGACCAATGAATGTATCTTTATAACAGGGATAAATGGAATTTCTCCTTTTATTAAGTCTGCTCTTTTAAGTGATAGAGAACCCTTCTTTGAAGTCTTTGCCTCTCTGATACTGGGGAACAATGGCTGTGATTATCTTTAAGGACTTAAAGGGAAAGCAAGACTGCTTGAGTTGTGCCTCACTTTCATCTCCTCTCCTGACTGTCTGTCCCTTTCTGGGCAGGTTTGCATGGAGCCTGCAGGCTGCAGGGCTCCTAGGACCAAGGTCATTCCCTATTAGGGCCTCTGCATCAGCCTGCCCCTCCCAAATCCTCTGATCACATAGAATTCCAGCATTTTCTGTTTCTGAAATCATTGTCTACAAACAAAAAAAGAAAACTTCTCTCAGCAGGTTTTGTTGGGAAGAAAAGGGTTTCAGGGTCCAGAAGAAAAACATTTCCTTTTTATTTCAATAACCCAGTTAAGAGGGAAGGGTTTGTTTGTTTGTTTAAATTCTTTTGCTTTGGTTTCTGTTGAAACTGATCTGTTCAAAGTCCTGAAATGAGGAAATCCAGGGGGCTGTGGTTATAAGCAGTTGTCTAATGATATCTTTTTGTCTCCTCTTTGTGTTTACACTTCTTACTGGCTGCTGTATAAAATGCTAAACCTTTAGATTCTTCATTTATAAAGTTATTCAGCTCTAGCAGGCTGGATAGTTTTTAAATGTTGTACTAAAGGAGCCAGCTGGTTATAAGATGAAGGTATCTCCTCACAAAATAATTCCATAAATTTTGCTATTCCAATAGCTTCTAAGGACACTTTTGATTAATAGTGAGATCAAGGCAATATGGTGCCTGGCTTCTCAGGAATGACCATTTAAGCTGGCAGCCCCAAACCCATTTTTTTCTTCTTGCAACAAGACCTTTCACTCCCAAAGATGTTTCAAGTTTACACAAACATTTGACTGTTTAAGCTAGCATATTCTAGCAACTGTCATTCACAGTAAGATTTGGTGGCTTTCTTTGGTGGCCGGCCCATAGTGACTTATGGCCAACTGCACATCTCAAGGTCTTCATTTAAAATAATATATGATTTTTTCTTCATATATATATGATATATGATATATATATGATAATATAATGATAACACATTTTATTTTTCCAACCAACTAATGCTATCCCTTCTCTTGGCTCCCCACACATACACAGCGTCACCACACACACAACTTCTGAGCTCTGCTATGGTAAAAAGAGTGTGAACTTTGAAACCAGGAAGACCCACATTTAAATCCTGGGCCTGAAAAATGCTGCCTGGATGACTTTAGCCAAGTTACCTCACCTTTTTGGGTTTCAGATTTCTCATCTGTAAAATGAGGAATAGAAGTATTCTCCTTAAAGGGATAACATAAAATTATACATATAAAGCATGTCATAATTTATTGGAACAAAAAAATTAAATAAATGTATTTTCTAAAATAATGAATCAGTGAAGAACTGTTGACTGGTGCATGAATCTTAGCTTTGGACCTAATATTCTATAATGATGAACAAGTACAAGCTATAAAAAGCTATAGATTCTTAATAGAATGTAAGGAAAGAGAAAATCTTAGAAAGATTTGCTGGAATGAGTCTGTTTTAAGTGAACTTTATTGGAACCCAGCTTTTTGTGCCTGTGCAATAGGAAAGTCTCAGAAAGAACTCTCTGAATTTTCCCTTAAAAGATTTTAGAATATGATCAAAGGAAGAAGATAAATATTATAGTTTTTAATATATTTACTGGTCCCCCCAGGTCCTGACCTCCATACATTAAGTACTTCCTTTGTTTAAGAAATTTCATTTCTTAATAGTTGTAGCCTGAATGCAAAAGATATTAAAAGTTTATTGGCATAAATAATTACCCCACCAAACATAGAAAGATTGGTGTACTATATTCTGCCAGTTGAGGTGAGGGACTAACATTTGTCTCCATGCAAAATTCCTGCAAACCACATGGTCCAAGACGATGAATTTTATCTTAGCGAGGGCATGGATCTAGTTCAACTGTGCTACCAACTAGTTCTGTGGTCTTGAGCAAGCACTTTTATTTTGACGTCCTTTCCAGTTGAGTTCAGGACAGCAGAAGTTTCCTGTGTTATTGTGTGCCAGTCCTGATTCTGGGCACAAGACCTAAAGGCAAATAAAGTAAAGGCAAATATCTGTACATTCCCAATTATAACTTGCCAAATGCAAAAGAGAAAATTAATGCAAGGTATGGAAGAGTAGGATACGTTTTAGATTAAAACATAGATTATCAGAGCAGTGCAAATAGAAGAGGAAATGCCTGGGCACAATTTTGAATGGAGCCAGAAGTTGTCAGATGCAGAATGTGAGCTGGTGGAGGAGGAAGTGAAAAGAGCACAAGGACATTCTGGGTAGAAGGTTAATGTGTGCAAAGTAAGGAAAAGGCATGGTACATTCAAATCAAATTATAACTATTTGGTTAAGAGCTTCACAAGAGTGGGGAACTTTGTTTTGTACAGGGATATATTCCCATCTCCTAGCATAAGGCCCGAGACATGGTACTCAGTAAACAAATAAATAATGGAGTAAATAAATTGGCATATATTTTTCTCTATATATCCAAGGTCCTTATCAGAATTCAGTTACTCTGTTCCTTTGACGATTTGTCTAATTTTCCCAGCTAGACTGTCAGTTCCTCACCACAAAACTCTTGGAAGGCCTTCTCTAGACACCTGACAATTGAATAATTGATCCAAGCCTGAAGTGCTAATTGAAACCTTTGTGGAAGGTCTGACTTGGCAGTGCCCATATCTAGGGATCACGAACTTGACGTACCTCTCTTGTTTGAGGGAAAGCAGAAATCAGGTGGGTTAATTCTGAGAATTACCCTGGGAAGTACAATAGTGAAGCCAACACAGCATCTGTAAGAAATGCAACTGGGGGGTGCCTGGGTGGCTCAGTGGGTTAAGCTGCTGCCTTCGGCTCAGGTCATGATCTCAGGGTCCTGGGATCGAGTCCCGCATTGGGCTCTCTGCTCGGCAGGGAGCCTGCTTCCTCCTCTCTCTCTCTGCCTGCCTCTCTGCCTACTTGTAATCTCTTTCAAATAAATAAATAAATCTTTAAAAAAAAAATGCAACTGGGTTTCCTAAGGAGGAAGAAAAGTGTTAGGGACTCGTTGGAGATTAAATAACATCCATTTGCCATAATGAGGGCCTGAGCAAGCGCAGAAACCTGTGGTTAAAGAAAATCACAGCTTCTCCACTCCCAGCACAACTGTGGGTGTAGGGGACCTTCCTGTTTCATTATTCTGAGGAAAAGCATTATCGGGGAATTGCCAAGACTTGAGCGTCTAAATCAATATGTGCTGAGAGTTACCAAGCAGGAAAGCCAGAAACTATAATACTTTGAACACTATTTTTAGAGTCAATTTTGAGAAAGTCCATGAATTCAAATTCAAGGACACATTTTCAGTGCTGGCACTCGTTAGCCGATACCATCACGCGTTTGTTCTTTTTTCTTTTTCTTTCTTTCCTTTTAGAAGTGTTTAACGAGTCTACACTATTTGCCAAGCACTGTCCTTGCTCTGTGGCATGCTCAGTATGTGGACCCTGCCCTAAAGGAGGGTAAATTCGTGTGAGGGGAATTCCAGCCACTCTCGAATGTGTAATCATTCAAGAAAAATTGGAGTTAACTTCCTGCTCATGTAATGGTCCTGGGCAAAGGAACCACTTGCTAAGCATTTTGTTTCTGTGTGGTCATTCAGGAATGCAGACCTAAGGAGGCTCTGCCGTTTTCTACAAGTAGGTCCAAGGGATCTTCCTGGGGCTGGTCTCCATTCCAGATGGTTAGAAGAGACAAAGGGAAGAAAAAAACATCCACCGGGGTCTTTCTGGGCCAGGTTCTAAGGCGGCACTCATCATCTTCACTTGGGTAGAATGCATCTGCCTGTGACAGAGGATGAGAAATGTGGTCTGGCTGTGCCCTGCGGACTGGTTAGGGGGTGCTGCAAGTCTCTGCCATCACGGTCTACTATAGAGAACAATAAGTCAGATTCCACGGCAATACAAGAGAAAGGAGAATCAGGTAGATTTACTGACTACGAGGTCAGCCGTTTGCTTCCCCATGAATTAGAGCATTCTGGCCCTCAAGGCAAAATTTCATGGGTTACATATCATTATCTTCACTTTACAGAAAAAGAAAGGGAGACTCAGAGTGTTGCAAGCAACTTTTGATAGTGCTCATTTGAAGCCATAGATGAAAAGTAAACAGAACATTTGCAGTCCCTGTGTCCCCAATTTGCAGGGAAATTAATAGTGTTCTCACTGGTCAAAAATAACAATGCAACAAATACTTCTCCAGACAGGGTTTTCAGCTAGTGATCATCGTTCTTGCTCTAACATTCCCTCTACCATGTTTTTGGTGATGTATGACTTCCCATAGAAGTTTACGTGGTGATACTCAGCTATAAAGCATGGACCAAAGACTCATCACTCTGTCATTTCTTTGCCCATCTATCCATCTTTCCTTCATTGGTTGGTCCATTCCTTTTTTTTCCCTCAACCACATCGAATATTTACTGTGCCCATTTTATGTGCCCAGTACTGTGGTGGGTGTTTGAAACACAAAGACAGAGACTATGGTGCCTTGTCATGGCAAGCTCACTGTCTAGTCGAGGAATCAGACATGAAAATGGATGATTAAAGTGTAAGGTTTTTAGAGGGTGTGGGACAGAAAATGCAATTGGACTAAGAGATGGGAGAACTGACTTTGCCAGAGAATACAGTCTAAGAGAGGACCCACAAAAAGGGAATAAACAGATTTGAGCAACTGGAAAGTTTTCCCAGGTTAAAGAATCAACAGTCAGAACATCCCAGGTTAAGGAATGAAATAATCTTTTGGGTAAATAAATAGAAAGAAAGAAGAAGAAACAGAGTTATGGGACTCCAGGCAGGGAAAATAGAGCAGGTGGCGCTTGTACTTTTCCTGAAATGCCTTTCTCTTTATACCTTTTTTTTAATGTCTAAATCGAATCTGTTCTTCAAGATCTATATATAATTCATCTTCACATTGACCCAAAGTGTTTTCCTTACACATGGTAAGTAACGACTTTAGAATAAATCTGGTTTTCAAATCTCATTCTACCCCTTAGAACCTATGTGTGTTTGAACACTTTGGATAATCTTTGAACCTCTACTTCCTCCTCTGTAAAATGGGCATGAAGATTTGAAACTTACAAGGTTCTTGTTGGGATCAAAGCCCATTGTGCTTGAACAAATATTTCATAAACCATGAAGTACTAGTAAACACTAGTTATGTTAGTTATTATTCTTTTCTTACAGTATTTCTTATAGTTAGTAATATTAGAAATAGAAAAGTTATTATTTATTTGATATCAGAAAATTTATAACTGATGCCCTTGCTTAGTTAGTAGCAGAAAATTAGAGGGGCATTCCTAGATAGGAAGAAAATCTGCCTACTTTGCACAGAGCCCTGATACTGAAAAGAAGTAAACAAATACTTCCGGGTCATTCAGAAAGCCTCAGAAATGGTTTGTGTTTAATTGTAAAGCTTCCCCCAAGAGAAGATGAATTGCCTCTCTTTGTGGAAAGGTTATCTTTCATTTGGATAATGTCTGCTTCAGCTCAAAAGACCTTCCTTGAATCCGGTCCCAAGCCAGGTATGTCAGGTATACAGAGAAAAGACACAGTCCCTGTCCTCAGACAACTCAAATCGTGGGTGAACTCTTAGTAAATAGAGTGTCCAGAAATGTCTTCCCCCACCCCTGGGACTATCTCTTCTCAAAGGATTGGGAAGCTAGAGCACTGGAGAGGAGGATAAGAGAGGGATTATTTGAGCAAATTTTAACTCTGTCTTCTCTGAGAACTGTTGTCATTTGCCACATATGGCAGGCTTACATGTAAATTTAAATTTAAAATCCAGTTCCTCATTTGGAGGAGCCACATTTCCAGTGCTCTAGGGTTACTTGTGGCCAGTAGCTACTCTGTGAGCACAGAATCTTTCACCATCGTAGAGCATCCAGTGGGGTATCCCTGGGAGTCTGGCTCCTGTGTGATCCCCAGGAGGACCTGAGGGTCTGGCAGAGAGGTTGAAGTCAGTCTCTTGCCAGCCCTCTGCCCCTGTAGTTTGACTCCTCCTACTCTGGGATCACAGAGATCTCTTCTATTCAAATATCAGGATTTCCCATTCTAAATAAAAACCAGTCTTTGGGGCACCTGGGTGGCTCAGTCTGTTAAGCATCTGCCTTCAGCTCAAGTCATGATCCCAGGGTTTTGGCATCAAGTCCCACATTGGGCTCCCTGATCAGTAGGAAGCCTGGTTCTCTGCCCCTCCCCATGCTCATACTTTCTCTCTCTCAAATAAATCAAAGATTTAAAAAAAAAAAAAAAAGAAAGAAAGAAAAAAAAAAAAAAGAAAAGAAAATCAGCCCTGGACTTCCTGTGCCCACCAGGAGCAAAAATAAACCCTAGCATGACATGAAAAGAGCATGGTTATTTATTCTTCCCATGCCACTCCTGTCCCAAGTCCCAGGTGTGTTTGTTCTCTGCAGATGGTCCCAGTCTATAGCAGTTCAATTTATGATACTCGTGCCGTGGTCCAAGAGTGATGCACATTCAGTAGAAATTCTGTGAGTTTAGTGTGAGGGGGATTAAAATGAAAGCCATGAAATTGTGCTTACAATGGTGGATGCAACAGATGTGACTCAGCCACGGACAGGGTGATTGTTTGAAACAAGATGGGATTGGGAGGGAGACAAACCATAAGAGACTCTTAATCTCACAAAACAAACTGAGGTTGCTGGGGGGAGGGGGGATGGGAGAACGGGGTGGGGTTATGGACATTAGGGAGGGTACTTGCTACGGTGAGTGCTGTGAAGTATGTAAACCTGGCGATTCACAGACCTGTACCCCTGGGGATAAAAATATATTATATGTTTATTAAAAAAAATAAAGTCTGGGGTAGAAACCATCCAACTAGGGGCTAAGACAGAGTAGTTGACCTTTGGCTCTGCTCTCATTTAATGAGAGGCACTGTGTTAAGTCCTTGAAACTTTGTTACCTGTAAAACACACGTAATAATAACTCACCTACCTGATCGGGATGCGGTGACATTTAAACAAGACGGCTCACCGCCATTTAACCCATAAACTCTGGGAAGAAAGGAGCTATATCAGGCACCTTCCATGGGCCAAAATCTCTTCAAGGCCCATTACATTCTTGTTATTTATTCCCCAACACCATCCTCAATATGTAGATGTGATCCTTACCACAAAAGAGCGTCTTTTGTTTCTAGACCCTACTATCCATTTCTGAGCAGACTACGTATCACACATTATTCTGGTTGGTTTTATAGGTGTAACTTCTGTAAATCTTTCTACCTACTAAACTAGGTAATAATGTCCTCCCTTTGACTTACCATGCTAGTGAGGCCCACAGGGGTTAAGTAACTTGCCTAGAGGCAAACAGGAAATAAATAGCAGAGAGGGAGTTTCACCCTTTAAGACTCTGAAAACTCTTTGTACTCATTTTGTTGGCTATAACTATGCTAGGCAGAATGTCTAAAGTGGGCCCCAAAAGAGGTTATGCCCTAATCCCTGAAATCTGTGACTATTATGAGGGGCCACACCAGTGATTACATTATGTTATACTCACAGTTTACATTAAGAAGGGAGATTACGCCACTGGGCTCAGTTGAATCACATAAGCCCTGAAAAGCAGAGAGAGTTCTCTGTCTGATGGCAGAAGTCGGAGGGATTTGAAGCACAAGGGAGATTCCTGGTGCTGTTGAGGCTTGAAGATGGAGGGCCCCCATAGAAGGGATCTGAGCAGCTCTAGGGGTGGTGAGCAGCCCCCACTAATCACTGCAACCACAAAACTGAATTTTGCCAACACAACCTGAATACACCAGGAAGTGGACTGTCCCCAGAGTCCCTGGGTGAGAGCGGTGCTGGCTGGCACCTTAACCTTGGTCTGGTGAGACCCTGAGCAGAGAAACCCACTGAGCCTGCTCATAGGCACCAAGCTGTGATCTGATCAGCAGGCATGTGTGTTCAGCTGCCGAATTTGCGATGATGTGTTACACAGCAAGAGAAAAAGAATGCAAAGGCTTTATATGAGTTTACATGTGTTAATAGCACCTACCTGACAAGATTATTTTATGGACTAAGTAGAAAACAACAACAAAAAACCCACAGCATTCAGCACAGTTGTTGACATTTAGGAAGCATGTAATAAATGGTCCGTTTTATTTGTGCCCATTGTACAGGTAGGAAGACTGAGGCTTCGATGGCTAAATAGCGTGCCCAGGGCCCTGGAAGAGGTGGGAGTCAGGATCAGTGTAGACACCAAGGGCTGCTGCTCTTCCTCCGTAGACCAGGCATTTAGACAGGAATGCACATTGGAATTACCTGCACAACTTGCTAAAATGGAGATTCTCATGTCCTGATCCCAGTGATTATGATTCAAAGTCTTGGGTGATCTTGAGTAACTGTATATCTAAAGGTATTATGGATGCTTCTGATGTACACACCCACAGAGTGACTGTACTAGACTGTGAATTTCTTGAGCTAGGGGTGTTCTTGTATCTTGTTTGTGCCCACAACAGGGCCTGGGACCTACAGTAGAATATATCCATACTTCCAGTGGATTGTCCGACCTTTAGTGTTTCTGCTACAGCACCATTGACCTTGGAGTCATTGTTGGTGAACCTATATCCCTACCGTCCTCCCAACTCAATCTGCCATTTTGGTGGCTGGCAGTGAGCCCTGCATTTGTTCTGAGAGCTCCCAAAGCTATGAATCAGCTCCCCCGCACCCGCCCGGCCCGCTCACATCCAAGTATGTAGTTTCTCTGTCTTTTCTTAGTCCGCGGAGGAGGCATTGCCACTCACCTGACAGCAGCAGTTTTAAAATAAGTTGGTGAAGGATCGAAGCAGAGACTCGAAGCCACGTTGCTGAGTGGGGTGAGCCTTTCCTGAGTGGGCTTGAGAAAGGCAGATAAAAGGCCAGCATGGAGAAGGATCACGCTAACGCAAGTGATCTCATCTACTAAAATACCAAGCTTAGGAAAGTCTACATCTTTTTTTAAACCTTAGTCGTAGTTATTCCCTGTGGCTGTTTGGACATGTCAAGTGTTTTATTTTTTAAGCTGATAACAGTAACTTCAAAAGGTTTGGCTTGTGTCAGACAACTTTGGGAAAAGTGTTACTGTGTTGCCTTTCACCTTTCAACTTGGACACTCAGCTATGTTATAAAACTTTTATAGATTAACTGCACAGAAATAATCAGCACTGGTTATAATAAGTTAACTTGAATTCCTTTCCCTGGACAGGATTCTACATGCTTAGTGGACACTCTTTTACAACAACGAACTTTAGCACTAGAAATAGTAAAAGGAAGAAGTTTATGTTGCTTGAAAATTCCAGTATAGTGTAAAATATTTTGTTATAGCCTACTGCTGCTTAAAATGCATCTGGTACAAAAGGCTTAGAATGCATAACTTCTTACTCATAACTATTAATAAGGATAATACATCAGCAAATTTGACATTCCAATTCTAGCAACAATTCCTCCTTGATACCTGGGAAATGTGTATGACATATCTATTATTCATATATATCTCTATCCCAACAGGACCACAGTACTGAACTGTACAACTCTAGGAGTACCATTCACTTTGAGGGGTATTAATGTTGACCCATTCCCAGGAGATCTGTAGGATATAATCTTCCACTTTTACACTGACAGCCTGGAATCTGCCAATACAATTCTTGCCTTAGCATTGGAAGTACTTACTGTTTCTCAATTCAGAATATCTTGAAGAGATTAAGATTTTGTCATCCATGAGTTGTGAGAATTATTATTGTTCAATGGCAGCTATTTTACTTACTCCTTCATATCACTCCTATTGGTGTCCATCTCTTTATTCACTTTCGAAGCACCATGTTATCTTGCTGTGTGAGTGAAAGGGAAGATGTCCTAGGGTTCATAAATGGAATATGAATACATTTTTCACTATACTGGTACAGTAGGTACCAAGGAACATTTTATAAGCTGTCTTGGAAATCTATCAGTAACACTGAATGTATGCAGAAACATTAAAAAAAAAGCCAACTCATAAGTGAATGTTTGGAGCACAGTCTGTACCTCAATATATGTATGTCTATATCATGCGCCTATATATGTATATATGTTATTTCTTGGGAGTTACTGTCCTTGTTCCACTAGGAAGAAATAATCAAATGCCCAAGGTGATGAATATCTAGGCAAAAGTGGATAACCACATAGAAAACAATAAATCTTGACTATTTTACATAATATACAAAAATTCCATGAGGATTATAGTTCTAAATGAGAAGACAAGATTTTTTTGAAAAAAAAAAAAAAAAAAAAAAAAGAATGTCTTCAAATCCTCAGGATAGGCAAAAATTTCTAAAAACAATAAAAAAAAACAAAGAAAAGTTCTAGACAAAAAAATCTGATGAATTAGACTACTTTAAAATGAAGAAATTCTATTTATCAAAAGGTACAACAGAATGGGAGATGATATTTACAATTTTTTTTTCCAAATTTTAATTATGACTACCATATATTTCCAATAAGATGTCATATCCAAAATACATAAAGGACTCCTACAACTCAAGGATAATCCAACAGAAATATGAGCAAAGGACTTAAATAAGCACTTTATGAAAAAAGACATTGAAAATGGCCAAACACACCAATGGCTCATCAGTAATCATCAGAGTAATGCAAATTAAAACTCAGTGCAGTACCACCACTGGTATGGCTCAAATTAAAGGCAAATAATACCACATACAGTTGACTCTTGAATAGCACAGAGGTGAGGCGCACTGACACCTACGTATTTGAAAATCCATGTGTAAATTTTGACTCCCCCCAAACCTAACTATTGTTGACTGGAAGCCCTACTGATAACACAAAGTCAGTTAACACATTTTGTATGTTACATGTATCATATATTGTATTCTTCCAACAAAGCATGCTGAAGAAAGTGTTAAGAAATCCTTGGAGAAAATGCATTTACAGTACTATTAAAAAAAAAATCCAGTATAGAAGTGGACTTGAGCAGTTCATACCCAAGTTTTTAAGGATCAACTATTAGCTAAGTTATGCAACAACTAAAATGCTTGGTGATAAAAATGTACACTGCAACTTCTTAGGTGAAATTAGTATCTACCCAATGTTTCAGTAAGTTCTACCATATACCCAACAGGACTATACCCCTATGTTTACCAGAATACATAAAGGAATATTTATAGTAGTAATACTTGTCATAGTCCCAAACTGAAAACTCAATGTCTATCAACACCAGAATGGATACATTGAGATAAGAGAATGCATAAGAGAACACTGTACCATCATGCATGCACAAACATTGACACCTCTCCTGAACACAATGTTGAGTGAAAGAAACCCAGACCTGAAGAATAGGATTCAATTTACATAAAATTCAGACACAAGTAAAACTAAGTAACAGTGTTAAAAGTTACAATGGTGGTTAACCCTGAGGAGAGAAGCAAGGACTGTGAGGAACTCAAGAGAGATTCTAGGTGCTGGTAATTTTCAGTCTTTGGTTATCAAATACATAGGAGTGTTCACTTTCTGGAAAGTCATTCAACTGAACATGTATCGTTTGTGCATATTGTTTTGTGTGTTATTCTTGTGTATGAGGCCAACAGAAGTTCACATTAAAAAAAACAGCCTAAACACCCCCCAAAACAAAAGAATTTTATAGGTATTCTATTCATGAAAGCTTATTGATTAAAACACTGCTAAAAAAAAAAAAAAACAACAAACAACACTGCTTAGTGTTATCCTGCTTTTTATAGAAAGAACATTTTTGCTCAAACATATGTCTCTGTGTTAAAAACCTTACTTGATATTTGGAAGAGAAAACACTCGAGACAAAATGCTTCTAGGCATCTGTTTTGAATGGATTTCAATGCCTCTAAAAGTCATTTTATTGATAATGTGCTAAGCTAAACATTTTCAATTTCATATCATTGACTTGAGTACTACTATGTTTTTACTACTGAAAGATCAACAAATGCTTATGCTAATCAGCTTGATACTTGGGATGCCAGAATGGAAATTTCTTTGTCTACATAAAGTAGTCGAGCTGAAAAATACCCAGGGATATCCATAGCGGTCATGCTTTCAATGGATAGGAAGCTGCAAGCAAGCAAGAACTTCTTAGCCAACACCCTCACCAAATTCAGCAACATGCCACCAAGTTTTATTTGTTCTTGTGCAAATGGCTCTCTCTAAGAGAACATTTCCTTACATAGTTCAATCTAATATTAGGCTTAAATCCAAGGATGCTAAGACTTAATTATCTCATTTCCTCCATAAGTGATACAGCATGTTACTATTTGGCTATAATTGTTAATGGTGTTCCTAACACAGACTTGGAGGGGAGGTGTGCTAGGGACTGTGTATTGTTTTTGACGGTAGCCATGGATGATGAGGCATACCTATGCAAAATGACTTGCATGCAGGATTAGACTTAAAGCTATTCATTGATCTTTTCTAAATATTAGTATTAAAATGCATTTTTCCCAGGATTTCTAACTTTGTGTCACTCTGAACAAGAGGAATAGGTAAGGGTTGAGTATGCTGTTTCTCATTTAACCAAATGTAATTTAATTTAGACATTTGAGTGCTTGCTACTTCAAAGCAATGAAACATAAGCTTTTCACATGACTACACACATGAGCATACACAAAACATACATAGAACACTGTACCATCAAGAAAAAGCATTCAGGTATAGCTTTCATGGCTCTATTTTTTTTAATTATATATCTGGACATCACGTGTCTTCCAAGTTCTAGTTCTATATCTTCATCTGTCTGATAAATATTTCCACTCAGGATGTTCCTCTATTACCTCAAACATATCGTATCTAAAATTAAATCCCTTACGTCCAGTTCTAACTAGCTTTCCTATATTAATAGTCATGCATACCATAAATATTCCAGTTACTCAAGGTCCAAAGTTTGAAGTCACCTTTTACCCTCATTGTAGTTTTAATTCACATTTGCCTAATGGCTAATTACAAACTATTTTTCATATGTTGATTTGGCCATTTGTACATCTTTTTTGGTGATGTGTTCACTCATCCAGTGTATATTTAGACAGTTTTATCTCTAGAATTTTAATTTGTGTCTTTCATGTTTTCTATCTCTACTTACATGCTCTATCTTATCTACCCTCTTGTACATATGGAATATTATGAAATTACTGTTAAAAAATGTTCTTGCCCAGTATGGTACTGGCACAAAAACAGACACATAGATCAATGGAACAGAATAGAGAGCCCAGAAATAGACCCTCAACTCTATGGTCAACTAATCTTCAACAAAGTGGGAAAGAATGTCCAATGGAAAAAAGACAGTCTCTTCAATAAATGGTGTTGGGAAAATAGGACAGGAACATGCATAAAAGTGAAATTGGACCATTTCTTTATACGACACACGAAAATAGACTCAAAATGGATGAAAGACCTCAATGTGAGAAAGGAACCCATCAAATTCCTTGAGAAGAACACAGGCAGCAACCTCTTCAACCTCAGCAGCAGCAACTTCTTACTAGGAACATTGCTAAAGGCAAGGGAAGCAGGAGCAAAAATGAACTATTTGGACTTCATCAAGATCAAAGGCTTTTGCACAGCAAAGGAAAACAATTGACAAAACCAAAAGACAACAGACAGAATGGGAGAAGATATTTGCAAATGACATATCAGATAAAGGGCTAGTATCCAAAATCTATAAAAAATACTTAGCAAACTGAACACCCAAAGAACAAATAATCCAATCAAGAAATGGGCAGAAAACATGAACAGACATTTCTCTAGAGAAGACATCCAGATGGCCAACAGACACATGAAAAAGTGCTCCACATCACTCAGTATCAGGGAAATACAAATCAAAACCACAATGAGATACCACCTCACACCAGTCAGAATGGCTAAAATTTACAAGTCAGGAAATGACAGATGCTGGAGCGAATGCTAAAAAAGGGGAACCCTCCTACGCTGTTGGTGGGCATGCAAGTTGGTGCAACCACTCTGGAAAACAGCATGGAGGTTCCACAAAAAGCTGAAAATAGAGCTACCTTACCACCCAGCAATTGCACTACTGGGTATTTACCCTAAAGACACAAAGATAGTGATCCGAAGGGGCATGTGCACCCAAATGTTTATAGCAGCAATGTCCACAATAACCAAACTATGGAAAGAGCCTAGATGTCCATCAACAGATGAATAGATAAAGGAGAAGTGGTATATATATACACAATGGAATACTATGCAGCCATCAAAAGAAATGAAATCTTGCCACTTGCAATGACGTGGATGGAATTAGAGGGTATTATGCTTAGCGAAATAAGTCAGTCAGAGAAAGACAACTTTCATATGATCTCCCTGATATGAGGAAGTGGAGATGGAATGTGGGTGCTTTGGGAGGTAGGAAAAGAATATGAAACAAGATGGGTTCGGAAAGGAGACAAATCATAAGGGACTCTTAATGTCACAAAACAAACTGAGGGTGGCCTTGGGTGGGGGTAGGGAGAGGGTGGTGGGGTTATGGACATTGGGGAGGGTATGTGCTATGGTGAGTGCATGAAGTTGTAAACCTGGTGATTCACAGACCTGTACTCCTGGGACTAATAATACATTATATGTTTATAAAAATAATTTTTAAAAAATTTTAAATAAAAATTAAAAAATAAAAGGAAAGAAAAAGTGTTCTTACCTGTATATTCTATCACTGGCAGTATTTGTGGGTCTGTTTCTATTGATTAATTTTTCTCGTCATCATGACTTACTTTCCTACTCTTTTGCATGGCTGGTATATTTGACTGGATGACACTGGGAATTTTACCTTGTTGGGTTCTGGACATAATTGTTTTTGAGAAAGAGTTGATATGAAACATTAGTTTCAGGCATACAGTATGATTCAATCCACAGTAAGTCTAGTCACCATTAATTATCATAAAAGGTTACAAACTTTGTTCTTGTAATGCAAACATTTAAGATCCACTCTCCTGGGAACCTTCTAATATGCACAATACCATTGACCATAATCACCAGGCTCACACCACATTCCTATTCATTTCACAACTGGAAATCTGTACCTTCCCTTTCATCCATTTTGCCTGCCCACCAGGCCCTTTCTCCACTGGTAACCATCCCTGTGTTCTTTGTATTCATGAGTTTGTTTGCTCATCTTTGTTTTTTAGATTTTGCATGCCAATTGTATCATATGGTATTTGTCTTTCTCTGACTTATTTTACTTAGAAGGATACCCTTGAAGTCCTCCATGTTGTTACAAATGGCAAGATTTTATTCCTTTTATGGCTGAGTAGTATCTGTGCATGTGTGTGTATAGTATATATATGCATGTATGTGTGTCTCATATCCTTATCCATTCATCCACCAACTGACACTTAACATTGTTTCCATCTTGACTATTTATCCTTTTTTTGTTCTTATAAATATTTTTGAAGTGTATTCTTTGACACTGTTAAATTACTTGGAAACAATTGGATTCTTCTATAACTTCTTTTAAAATGTCAGGATTAGAGCAGGCTTCATTCCACAGACAGTTTTGTTTCACTACTGAAGGTAGATCTTTCTGGAGTAGTCTTCTGATATCCTATGAATTACTGGGGTTTTCTACTCTAGCCTTCAAGAAGAGAAACTATTTTTACTTTGAGATATAGGAATTGTTCTCTAATATCTTCTTGGTGATTCTCTCAGGCTTCTCTTTCTCACTTATTTTATTAGTATTCTCGCTCCCCACTCCTTTTCATACTCCTCCCTATAAGCTTTTGCTGTCTTGAACTCCCAAAAGATCATCTCAATTCATGGGAGAGACTGCTAGACTCTATCAGGATTCTCCCTCTATATCCTGCTTCCTTCATCTCTCTACTCAGTAAACTGGAGTTTCACAACCTCTGATCTTGTGCTGACTTTGTTTTCAACCTCTGATCACTGTCCTGTCATCTGTAATGTTGAAGATCTAAAAACCTTGTTTCATATACTTTGTTTTACTTAGTTGTTTCAGGAAGGAGGTTATATCAAATCCTTGCTACTCCATCTTGGTCAAGTGTAGAAGTTGTTACGGCTTTGTAAACTTCTTGGGCCAGTCTTTGTACAACTCACCTAATAGGTCACAGTGTATCATCTGGTACGTGAACTATCTGACTACTGAAATTTTTCTAACAATGTTCCCTATTCTCAGTCTCTACTACTTGCAATTCATTCACTTTAACTCAGTCACAATAATTTTAATGTACCATGACTTTCTTCAAAACCAGTGAAGTTTCCCTTTGGCTTCAGGATGCAATCCCAATTTCTAGTCTAGCATGCAAGATCCTCCACAATCCGACCTCCATTTATTTAACTTTCAAAACTTACTTTTCATTATTCCAACCAGGCTGAACTAAACAAGGCTTCCCAACGTTATTTGTGCACATCACTCTCTTTGTCTTGTTAGGATATTCTCCCCATGAAGAACACTCTTCTCTATGCCTATTCAAGTTCTACCCATTTTTCAAGAAAGTGTTTAAGTTTCACTTTCTTTTTAGATCCTTTAAGACCCTACTCCATGAAGCTTCTATGTGTATTTTTTTTTTTTTTGTCCTTACTGCTTAAAATTATTGCCTTGCCTACCAAGATGGTAATAGGTTTTTTGACAATTTTCCTAGTAACTTTTCAGAACAAAGCTTAGAAGTTCAGGTTCTTTTCATTCTTAAAAATTAATTTTTGATAGGCAAGTCTGACTTTTCCCTCACTAGATGATATATCTCTTGACATCAGAAGCTTGTCTTATACACCATTACCTACATGCTTAAGCTCATCACTGTGTCCTCTAGGAGTGTAATATTTCATGGTCAGTCTCTGTGCTATTCACATTCTTTTGCTAAAAATGTCAATGTAAGTTTCTTATCCCTGATAACCTGTCAGCTCTGCAAAGCTTCAAGGTGATAGGCTGTAGGAACTCTTCCTTTAATTTCTTACCTCCTTTACTATTTCCCCTTCAGGAAAAAATTATCAGCTTCATATGTGGAGTGATTCTACAACAGGGTGAGGAATGCCAACAGAACACCTTAATGCCAATGAAACACTGAGACACCTCAGTCTCTCCATAGCACAAGGCTCTCCTGATGCTTGGTAAATCTGTGTTCTAGTAAAGGTCCCAGTCATCTTTCATCTTAGAGAAGTAG